>NC_136499.1:77920741-77935741 GCF_053919585.1 Euprymna scolopes | reverse complement strand
GAGAAGGGAAATTAAAATAAAACAAATTAAATTAAAGCAACATTAGTAATAATGGAATGTTGCTAAAAGTAACCAAATCATTTTAAAATGTCATGATATAGGAGAAAGTCACTAAGTGTTAAAAGATCCCTACATCACCACTAAGATGCGAAAAATACAAACTTTATAACTTATGAAGAAAATGAGTAAAGATTATTTTTCGCTCGATGCAATTTTTAGTGCTAATTTGAATGTGTACAAAAACAACAAACTTATACTTTTAGAGCAGAAATAGAAATTTCCTGATTATCTGATTAAAATATTTTACTGCAAACTTATGTATCAGGTTCTTGGAATAATGTGATTATTTCACAAATTTATTAACAATAACAAAAAAATATGCCATAATCTAATGTATCGGCGATAAGAAAGCAGAAAAATAACAAAAGAAATGAAAACTATTCAAAACATATTTGTCGATTCAAGTAAAGATATTTTCATCCTTTATTAAGGACTCATTTGGATGTTAGATAATGAAAATGCAAATATGTGTTAATTTGTATTTTCTTGATGGTAAATAAAGAAGCAGATGAATTATGTATACTATATATTCATTTGTATGTGTGTTGTGTACTGAAATGCGTGCGAGTACTTAACAGTTCATCAAATATTTAAAAAGTCTGAAAATATTTACAAGATTGTGCATATGCAAAAAATACTCTTTCGATAAAAATTCTTTCAAAATGTTATTAAAATAGATTTTCAATCACACTAAAAATTTGTACACGCTGAATTAACAAATGCAGTTGGAAGAAATCTTTAATAAAAGTCGAAAAAATAAACATATTTTACCAGAAATGAAAACAGAATTGAAAGAAACGTGTAGCAAACTTAAAAATTTTACTTTTTAGTCTTCTCTGTGGACAAACCGCTGTACTAAATTCTCCGTTTCGATTTCTCGGTTAAGTTTATGTTCACTACTTATAAGACAGTAAGTTTTTCCTGAAACCTAGAGTTTTGAAGAAAGTTTTTTATTAGTTTCAATTTAAAGGAACTTCCCTTCATGGTGCCATAGTAACTGACAATATGGTTACAATTCTGAGTGCAACAACTATGTTTGGATATAAACTGGCAAGTGTGTGTATCATTACATAATTTACACATTCAATAGTACAAAATGTAATACATTTCTTTGTCATGAGGTTAACAAAATTAATAATCTCTCTTTCAAGTTTCTCACAATCAATATCGCCCTATCCAAAACCTTTCGCCAAAGCAACGCAGCATGATAGCAACATGTACAAGGTTATTGCAGCTTTCATGTTATTTGCGCCACACAAAAACTGTATTTTGATTTAAAATCATTCATGCTTTCAAACTGTTCCTAAAGACTTTGTGAAATTGTATCAATTGGTGGATAGAAAAATTCTCAGCGAAATGCTTCTCTGAAATGGTGATCTGACTCATTCGAAGAGACATATTATTTCTTTTCCTTCTGGCTCTGGATAGGAAAAATCCACTTCAGGCTCATCAACTAATTTCATTGCTGTAGCTTCAATTACTGCAAGTCCTTAATGCCTTTATTTTGGAAAAATGATATGCCAGCCTCTACATGAGAAATCAAGTTATCGATGCATATTGAAGTACTCTGTAGCACCTTATAATGCTTATATAAATCAATAAGTCATATTATAATGTTTATATAAATCAATAAGTCATATTATAATGTTTATATAAATCAATAAGTCATATTATAATGTTTATATAAATCAATAAGTCATATTGTAATGTTTATATAAATCAATAAGTCATATTATAATGTTTATATAAATCAATAAGTCATATTATAATGTTTATATAAATCAATAAGTCATATTATAATGTTTATATAAATCAATAAGTCATATTATAATGTTTATATAAATCAATAAGTCATATTATAATGTTTATATAAATCAATAAGTCATATTATAATGTTTATATAAATCAATAAGTCATATTATAATGTTTATATAAATCAATAAGTCATATTATAATGTTTATATAAATCAATAAGTCATATTATAATGTTTATATAAATCAATAAGTCATATTATAATGTTTATATAAATCAATAAGTCATATTATAATGTTTATATAAATCAATAAGTCATATTATAATGTTTATATAAATCAATAAGTCATATTGTAATGTTTATATAAATCAATAAGTCATATTGTAATGTTTATATAAATCAATAAGTCATATTATAATATTTGGATGAAACACCAATTAATACCTGGTAATCAAACAAACAAGAAAATGCCAGTCCCTGATTTCAGTGGGTAAAACTCGACATTCCGTGCTAATAAATCCATCTCGACTATCCAGAAACACTCGTTCTAATTCTTTGATCGCTTCCAAAATTTCTGTTGTCCGAAAACGTAACGACTTAACAGCTCCATCTTTTGCTTCCCATTTTGTGTCAGGAAGGCTTTTAACTGTAAGGTCGATCATGTACTTTTTCAAGAAAGCCCATCGCTTTATTACCATAAATTGCATATTCGTTGCAGATAGCCAAAGAAAGAAAAGGAAATAACTGACAAGCTTGAAGCATCAGCAAATACCAGATTAAGTCGATGACTGGTGCATGGCATGTATACAGCTTTTTTTTGTCTTCCAAATAAACGTGCCTGCATGCCATATTTTTTTCTGTTGATCCCCGAATCATACCCTGAACGTCTTCTATGGCAATACCATACTTGGACAGGAAGTTGATCATGTTGTCAAAAATGTCTTTTACGTTTGTATCACAAGAAACTTAACCAAGTGTTCAAAAAGTTCTGCTCCACATCCTACTCTAAATTCAACTCGTTTAGGAACAATACTTAGTTGCTCTGTGTGACTGATATCAGGTGTCAATCAAGTATTATGCTATAATATTTTGATGCCAGAACTTTAGAAACGATTTTTTTCTGTATTAGCAAGAAGGTCGATAAGTCCATTGTGAATGCGAAAACTGAGGTAATGATCACTCAGTTCATGGCTTAGTTCATGGCGTCTGACATATTCAGACAAAACAGGATCAAATTTTGCAATTAGCTCCACGTCTTTGCAAAAATTTCCATTTCTGATGTCACCGAGCTTTTCATTTGTGCCACAAATAACATAGTGTGTTCGACAAAAGTGTGCCGTTACTAGTGTTACAGACCGACTGTATAATTGAGGTATGTTTATGTAACTTCAATCTCTAGGTGAAAAATAACAGTGCGTCAAAGGGTTTGTATGCAAGAACAGGACGTAAAGTTGCAAATAAGGTTTCAAACGGCGATTTAGGGTGTACTTATGTACTGTTACAACTTTTATTTATGATTTAAATAAATAGGTTAAGAATAAAAAGAAGCTTCGTTATTGGCAAAAAAGACGTTTAGTTCCAGTATTTAATCTTTCACTTGTTTCTTAAAATGAATTTACATTTCTATAAAATAATGTTTTAAAAAAAAAGAAAATTCACTTCCGATTATGCTGAAGCCACATTTATTATGTATTTTCAAGTTGTAACCTGAAAGAAGTTAACTCTATCAAACTATAAAATGTAATTGCTTAAGAAATAACCAGAATGCTTTTCAAGTAGTTTGAGTTTATTACATTTTGTCTACACACTCACCTTTTGCATTTTTAACATTCGTTCCACTACCAGTTCAGAAACATGTAAAATGAAAAGAAAGAATTAGCATCAATGTCTTCGATTGATCACAAAGATATGAACAACTTTGAAATCAAGATCAAATCAAACGTGTGATAAGTTTAATGACCTATCTAAATTAATCAAGGTCAGACAGAGGTTTTGTGTTATAAAGTACACAACTTTACTGATAAAGACGTTGTTTTCATCATTTAATCAAACGTGTGACACAAGTAGGTAAGTAGGTAGATAGGTAGGTAGGTGTTAGTATATAGGTAGCTAGTATTATTATATAGATTACTGCCTTGCTCTGTCAGTATAAGTTGTTTATATTGGGCTTTATTATACCTGCCTTTCTAAAATCTTAAGTAGGCCAGCACCAACGTTGCTATTTCTTATTTATAAACCAAGCAGTCGCTAGATTTTCTTAAACGTTTTGTGACATCCTTAAAATTTGAATATACATGCATAATATGTTAAAACAGATTCATTTATATAATCTTTTTAATTCTCAAGTTCATTATTTCAAAATGATTTGTGTCTCTTCGCCCACCCCCGAAGTTTTCTATCGGTTTTCTTATGGAATGATCATCATTAGTTAACTATTACGTGTAATTGTATTCATGCAGGTATTCTACATGATTTATACTTGTGTAAAATTTGTGTAAAAAGGTTATAGTAAAAATAAACCTCTTTCTATATATATATATTTATGCATGTGTGTGTGTGTGTGTATACATATATGTTTAAAAAGGTTGTCTACCAAACTCCTCTGTCAGTTTTTGGTATACACGAAACTTAATATATAGGGTATTCGAACCCATGCAAAACTTTATATTTGGGTTTTAGCCAGGGAATATCGGTGCAAAAGTGGGAAAATGGAATTTGCCAGGTGAAGGTCGAACGATGGCATTTCAAATAAGCATGCATAACGTAATAGCTATTGGTTCATGTTTTTATTTTTAGCCTTGAAGCAAACATGTTTTCATAGCTTAGGCATTAACATAAATTGTGAGCTAAACGTTTCGATTCTCGGTGGTAGCACATGAGTCATTTTTTTTTTTTTTTTTTTACTTTTTAAATTATTACTATGTATTGGGTCCAATATAATAATATAATAAATACGAAATGTGCATGAATCAAAATATCATATTTAAACGTATTTTACGACCGGGCAATGCCGGGCGGCCTGCTAGTATATATTATATATATAGTGTGAGAGACAGAGAGGGCTGGTAGATATATTTTGACATACATGTATGAGTCTAACTTGCCAGTTTGTTAATTTTCTTTCATTGCAAGATCTGCAAAGCCAATGAGCCTTGCGCGGGCTTGCGGGGCTCCTCGGGAACATGCACCCCCCCCCTCGCAATAGCAGTGCCTACGGGGGCCCTAAGCCCGACCCTGGAATAATATATGTGATAACTCATAATTACCATAAAAGAATATAAATAGTAAATTATCATAAAAGCATAAAACAAAACAAAAAGATTAATAAATTAATTAGCAATAACTATTAAAAATAACTCATAAATATTAAAAACGGATAACAAACGTTCAAAAGAAATAAATATATTGAAACGAAGTACAAAAATGTATTTTTTGAATAGAAAAGATTAAATCGAAACACCAAATAGTATGTTTATAGTTGGATTCAAACTTAACTAATTCTTTACTCGCTGTTGTTGGGCTTTTATAATAAAAGAACATTTCAATCAAGTAATAATAATGATTATTGCAGCAAATATGTAAGTAACACCAGTTATAATATAAATATTAAGAAAAAGTACAAGAAAATGAGATTAATCGGTTTAATTTGATTTATTTGAACTGTTGTTGTGCTTTGAAATGATTCAATAAAAAACAAAAACCCGATGACAAATGTTTCGCTATTTTTGTTAGTCATCATGAAATCAACTAAAGAATTAAGACCACAAAAAAAACAATCGTCTAGATTAATAAAAATAGAATGCTGACCTTTTCTGCAAGTATTGTAAATAAGACCATTAGGAAAATAAACTAATATACATACTATTTGTCGCAAAAATGATAAAATAAATAAAAAATAAAACTATAAAATAACGAAAAAATAAATTGATGACAGCGAGTGTAAATATAACAAATCTCACACGAAAAACTTAAAATACGAAAAAAAAAAAAAAAAAAAAAAAAAAACAAGAAATAAAATATTTTTACTTTTCATTTATTTTAATTCTTATTGATCTTTTTGTCTGATTTGTTTTCCTTTCTGAAATTTCCTTCAAGATTTTCTTTAGCAGTTCTCACAAAACTTTGATTCTCTGCTATTATTTGGAAAGTAAGTTTTCTTTAAAAGTGCAACATGTTTTTGTTTTTTAAATATTCTTTGCTCTTTTTTCTGCTTATCTTTTTCCAAATAATCAGATATTTCATGTTGACTTTTCTGATTTGCCATAATTTTGTAAAGCTGTTTTTTGTATGGTCAGCCATTACTGTGGAAATAAAAAAAAAAATTAAATGATTATGATATTTCGACGCACCTGAAGGAGCTTGCACCCCTCCTATATTTTTATTTTCGTCTTTTTTTTTCCATTTTTTTCCAGTGGATTATTATCAAGTGAACACTAGTTTACCAGATTACACCCCAAAAATTTGAAGTCAATATTCAAATATTTGTAATGTGTGTTCAGTTTCTACTTTATGTACATATTATTGGTTATCTCCAAGTTTCGTCACCTGACATTTACAAAGGTTTTGCACGGATGAATTTTTGGTACTTATGTTACTGTACTGAAATAAGGTTATCATTTAGAAAGCCATTCTTTATAAACATTGAGGGTGAGGGTAATCTGTAATTATTCTACACTTTCACCTAACAATTTATATATATATATATATATATATATATATATATATATATATATATATATACGTACTCGTGTATACCCATAAAATGTCATGAAGAGATATTATATTTTGTATTATCGATTTTCAGCATTTACTTCAATAGTGATCAATACATGAATAGGGCTTACATAGCATTCTACTATATATATATATATATATATATATATATATAGGCATGTCTCTGTGTCCAAAGAATAAGGGTGGAAATTTGTTTTGGTTTCGATTCTAGCTGATGGCACCCAAGTCATACATATATTCTTTTACTTTCGATCTCACTACCATATATTCAATTGGTTCAATTGTCTCTATAATATAAATACGTAATCTGCATGGATTATATTTTCATATTTAAGCAAATTTTACTAGCAGGCAATGCTGGGCCATATATATATATATATATATATATATATATATATATATATATATAAAAACTCAGATCAGCTTTCTTGCTCACTTGGGCGTTTAAATCGTCTATTCGGTTTGCGACTTCCGGTTTCCAAAAGTTCGTCTGCTTACCTATTTCATGGCCGCCCTGTCTTAAGTTTGATATTAAAAGGCACTGCTGCTATTCAAAGCATACACACGGTCAACAAGATTTTTTTGTTTCAACTTATTTTTACCTGTTTTCCTTACAAAAAAATGTGATGTAAAAGTTCCTGCTTGAAGAGAAAATATTTTTTAAGAAAGGCCTGAAAAAATAAATCGGCAAAATCTACAGGAGCTAAAAGCAGTAAATATGGTTATAGTTATATATTGTATATTTATATTGAAATCAGTTTTTTTTAACTGAACGAGGTTACATTACATTTAACCTTGGTTTTAGTAGTGTTTTAGTACGGTCCCCTTAGTTTTAATTAGGGCTTGCAGTAGTGCTCTGGAAGCTTCCTGGGTTTTATTTTTTTTTTCACTCATTACTTCAAAAAAATGTTTTCTCAATACAATATAATCTCAAAATCGCTTTTTATTTTGAACACTTTTCATCTTACCCTTTAAGGGCCAACGGGTAGACAAGTACTATTTAAAAAAAAAAATAGTGCTGGTCGTTAAATGCAAAAACACCTATTAAAAAGTCGTACATAAATTTAAAAAATAATTACGGGAGGAGGGGAAGCCCAATTTTTTTCAAAGTTAAAAGTTATAGAAAGAAATAATAATAATGGCAAAGGGCCGGGCCTGAAGGAGCCAACGTCAAATCTGGGTTGTAAATCAATTCTTAAAATGGGGGATCGATTTACTGGAACGTTGTATGTGTAACTGAGCCCCCTTCCAAATCTTTATATATAAATATTTTCAACTTTTTTTATAATCAGGTTGTTTAGTGTACAATAATCCGCAGAAATAGTTGAAAAAAGGCGAAAAGGAAAAAAATTATAAAGGGGTGCCGATTGTTCAAGTGCACCTATATATTTTTTTAAAATATTTTTTTTATCCAAATAGTGCGTGATTAAAACTAGAACTTGAGTTTTTTTTTAAACTGCGTTTTTCGTATCCAAAATTATTTATTTACGATTATTTTATTTGAATTTTTCATTGCAAGTTGGAAGTTTTCAAACAAAAAACAAAGCAAATGTTTTTCTAATGTAAAAAAATCTACTTGATCAATTTACATATTTAAAAAAATATTTGTTTTTTATATGACCTAACCCTAACCCAATCTAATTTACCTTCTAAAAAAAAAATCAAAATCTACTTTTTGGGTGGTTGTACGTTCCAATGGCATTGAAAGATAATATAAAAGAAAAAAAACTTTTTAATAATGAAATTTTAGCGAGGGGATCACTTTCTATATAAATTTAATGAAAAATGAGACACCACTTCTTGGCGACGTAGCAAGACATGTAATCGTTAATTTTTATTTCCAAATTTGGTGGGGATAGAAAAGGGAAATGGGGTGTTGGTTTGGTTATAAGTTCTAAACATTTTTTTAAATACGCAGAAACACTTCAAAACGTGTGTGGTGGGGGTACTTTTCATTTTTTTTTTTAAGATTTGCTTTGAAAGGTCTCACGTCAAATATTATTTAATCAGTAATTATTTCCTGATATTTTTAAGACAAAAAAAATAGGGTGGACCTGTACAATGCATACTCAATCCTTGTATTTTTTCTTTTTGTTTCTTTTCAAATTTTTTGAATGGATTTTACCCCTCTCATATAAAAGATTTTTCATTTAATCTAAGAGCAATGATGTTAAGATCTTAATTATCCAATGTATTCCGTATTGTTTTCACTGGTCGCCATGTTTTTTTCATGCGCGTGTGCATTCAATTTTTCGCACACACGCGAAACTGCATATTGTTTTCACTGGTCGCCATGTTTTTTTTTTCATGCGCATGTGCATTCAATTTTTGACACACACGCGAAACTACATATTGTTTTCACTGGTCGCCATGTTTGTTTTCTTGCGCATGCATTCAATTATTGCATGTTTATACATTTATTCTCTATACTCACTTGAACTTTTATACATTAATTCTGTATACTCACTATTCCATAGCTAGCTATAACATATACTGACTCAATGGGTCACGGGTAGTCTAGTATATATATATATATATATATATATATATATATATATATATATATTTCTTTTTTACATAGGCATCATCACTTATCAAGGCCAAGAGGCCACTCAAGGATAAGGGTTAAAGAGTGTATAGTAGAAATTGGACAATATAGTAATCGTTAGTAATGGAAATACGGTAAATTTGTAAACTTATATGGAACGGCTCATCAAAAACTTGTTTATGTTAGACTTGAAGACAACCATACTGTAGTCAGCTGGAAAGCAGGTAAATGTAAGACAATTCCATAGGCGTGCAGTTCTACAAAAGAAGCTTTGTTCATGGAATCTACGTTTAGGTTTAAGCACAGATAAAGAGTGGGGCTAATTATTGATAGTGTTTTCTGCTAGACGGGTGTTTCTTGTGAAAGTTTGGTGACTGGGGACCATAGATTGGAGCTCAGTCGAGCACCTGCCATGAAAATAATGATAAAGCAGAAACAAACTCGCAACATCTCTTCTTTGAGAAAGAGGTTGCAGGGAAAAGAAAAGGACATCGTCTATGAGGCTACAAAGTCTATTTTGAACTCTATCAAGGCAGGATAAGTCCTTTTTAGCAGCTCCTGCTCAGATGTGGCAACAGTTCTCCATCCTTGCTCTTATATAGATAGAGAATTGCATCAGCAATGAAATATCTAATGGATCGATTGATGGATCCCACCATTTTCCCAGTGACCTTGGCAACGGATTTAATGTATGTGTTCCATTTAAGATCAGGAGTAAAGGTCAAGCACAGAAGCTTTTCAAAACATGAGGTCTCCCCAAGACGAGAGCCATTCATTTCAATGGATGCCATATGGGGATTAGAGCGTTGATGATGTAAAGATAGACGCTTGATTTTAGATGCATTAAAAGTAACCACCCACTCTTTTCTCCATTGTACCACTTGCTCAAGATCAGAGGAGAGAGAATCGGAGAGAACTTGGTCGTTTACGGTCTTAGATGTTCTACCATAGGTAGTGTCATCAGCATAAATGTCTACGAATGATATCAGGATGTGATTTGGAAGATCATTAATGTAGATCAGGAAGAGAGTTGGGCCCAGGATGGACCCCTGAGAGATTCCAGCATTAATACTGTGAGCTTCTGATTTCTGCCCATCAACCACTACTCTTATGAACCTATCAGAGAGAAATGATTTAATAATTGAGAAGACATTTCCAGCTATACCGTAGCTGGAGATCTATGGAAGTAAAACTTTATGCCATACTCTATCAAAGGCCTTTGATATATCAAGAGCAATCCTATAAGATATAACTGTAAGCACATCTGCTGTAGATCTAGCAGAATGGAAACCATAATGTGTGTCACTAAGAAGGTTATTTTTGCTGAGATGGTTGATTACTTCTCTATTAAACACAGATTCCAACAACTTACTCATGACGCACAGGAGACTTATTGGCCTGCACTATTTAGGATAGTTGGGATAGAACACGTGTTTCTGTTCAGGATTCTGTTTGCTATTTACCAAAACTGGTAGGTACCAAGTGATTGCCCAGCTACTTTGGACTTGATGGACTGAGCATACAACTCTCTTGCATTCTTTATTACATTTTTACAGTGGTTGCTGGCAGTCCTAAAAGCGGCTTTAGTGTCAGTACCTCTATTACGTTGGAAGCAATGGAAAGATGATTTCTGTGCACAATGGCAGCAGCACATTCTGAAGAAACCACGGCTGGCTGTTAGGTTTTTGCTGGAATTTTTTTGAGGGTATGAAACGGTCTATACCTACAATTAACCATTCTGTCAGGTCCGATAGTATAGAGGACACATCTTTTTTAAACATGGAACGCAGATATGATATAAATGTATGGAGGTTCTGGTGGTATCGTTAAATACTACTAGGGCTCTTTGGGCAAGTAATAATGATGCTTCGGCCCCGAAACCATGCATGAATCCAGACCCAAGCTTTCTTGGAAGTAATGCTGCTGTAAAAGCAACAGTTATTGTAGAAAATTTTTTATGAAAGACCTCCCAGAAAAATCGGATGACACTATTAAAACTAGTGACAGTCGGATAAGACCATGTGACGAGGGTTGGTTACACAAATCACATTGTGCTGATCATGTAGGTTCGTAATTCCATACATTTTAATGTTATCACTCCTGTTATCGTAGTTCTTCAATTTTTTAAGTTAAAAAATATAAGAAGTTTCACTTTTGGAACATCCCTCATAGAAAGGCAAATTCAAATAAACATAATTACTCCTGAGGGTTTTAATATTTTGCGAGACATTCTTTAAAATAGTTTTAAATACAAGTTATAATCCAAATTAAAAATAGATTAATTTTGAAAATCTCATCATCAGACAAAATTGTCATGCCTGATTAAAGAAATAGAACATGAATGGAACTTATTTGTGAATCAAAAGTTTATTATTGATTCGTTAAATTTAGATCAAATCTTGCCACGACATTAAACAGCAAAGTTCAAGAAAAAAATGATGTGAATGCTGATAGCTAAAGCATTCAGCAAGAAAATGTAATGAGAATACTAAAGACTTGTATAAAATAGAAATCAAAGAGTAATGCAATGTTTTTCTTATCTTTATTTTGCCTCAAGCGAAGGTGTCCTCCATTGCAGAGAATAAAACTATTTAATAAACAAAAATAATATAAATAATTCACTGTTTAATTTCACCCCCAAAATAAATGAATTCTTTAATTTTGAGGAATCGTTAGCAAATTTGCTAATTTTATCATTTCCTGAGGGGAAGAACTTATAATTTGATGTCTGATCTATCAAAAGTCCATTGGACTATAAACTTCAAATTAATCAAGGAAATATCTACAGTTCAGGATTATACACACATACACATAATCACACACATAGACACACACAATAGTCCATTAGTAGATTTTAGTAATTGATGAATAGCGTTGATATTTTTAGCACAATTTCTGTCAGTAAAGCTTCTTAATGTGTGCATAGAATACATTTTGGTGGGCGATTCGTTGCTTTTATTTGCTGAGAATCAATGGCAATTAATATAATGAAAGAATTTGGTATTTTATAAAACGGTTACAAATGCTATTTTTAAAACATTAGAAAAAACGAATTTAAATTTAAGATCCTAGTTAACCTGACTCTAAAAGGAATGAGTTCAGCATAACATTGTAACTGACACTACTCAAACGTGTCTCAGCTTTTGAAATGAAAACAAAACATAAATATATATAAAATAAATACGCATTATATACGTTTGAAACCGAAAACAACGCATTATTACAAAATAAACAGACATTTATTTTATTTGAAAATTATGTTGAAATAATTTCAAACAAAATAAATGTCTGTTTATTTTGTAATAATTCGTTGTTTTTGGTTTCAAACGTATACAATGCGTATTTATTTTATTCAAACTCAACCGGCGCTTCTAAGGAACAAGAAATCTTAATATAAATATATATTTTCCTTTCATTCATTCTTTTTATTAGAACAATAAGATGTTGACCGCCAGTACCATGATGAAGGTGTACCGAGCTTGCATCTTTAGCACACTGTTCTACGGCAGTGAATCATGGGGCCGATACTCCCATCAAGAGAACACACTCAACACCTTCCACTTCTGCACTGCAGAAATATCCTTGAAATCACAGGGAAAGACCACATCTCAAACTGTCCTTGATGAGTCAGACATTCTGATCATGATTGCTCTGCTCAGCCAATGACAGCTCTGGTGATTGGCCATGTCAGATGAATGAACGATGGAAGGATCCAAAAGACTATTCTTTATAGTGAGTTTGCAACTGGTTCAAGACATTAACACGATCTGTTCCATGCTACAAGGATGTTTGCAAGCAAGAGATGAAGTCAGTGGTAAAAACTCAATAAACTGGGCGTCTATAGTTGAAGATTGCAACTGCTGGAGACAAGCTGCTCCAAGAGGAGTGAGAAGAAGGATTAGTAACATAGGAAGGGAAAGAAGAGCACAGACAGCATAGGGTTGAAATAGAACTCTCGCAAGCAGACATCACCTACATTTGTGACATCTGCAACAGAGCCTGTAGATTCAGGATAGGTTTGCACGGTAACAGCAGATGCTGCAATTTGGAAACAATATAATCTGAGGTGCACAACTCTGTTATCTTCTGAAATGGACGGATACAAACAACAACCAATTCTTTTCATACTTTCTGAATATTATTTACTTGGGCAAAGAAGAAATCAACTTTTGTACATTTAATCACACAAGGCCACTGTTGGTACATTTAATTGAAATATTTTCTTTTTTACTTATGAGTCACCATTTAGTCAGCCTTAAAAAACCCACGAGAAGGATCAATGAGATTATCAAATGGAATGATGAATAATTGATAAGAAGTTTGGAAACTATGGGTAAAAATGGCAGAATTTGATTATTTAAGAGAATGGCTCAACAAGTTGCTGTTGTTAACATCTACCCTAAAAATAATGATACAGTAGAGAAATATTAACTACATCATTTCTGTGAGAAAGGAACCTATAGAAAGAAAGAGATGATTACTCACTGATTGCAAAATGTACTCTGTGAAAGTAAGAGAGACTGTCCTGAGAGCACATGATGTGGCAACACACCACTTTCTTAGAATATTTATGCAAAATCTTAGGAAAAATGTATTCTTAATTTTTTAATAAAGAAAACTAACGAGTATTTAATTCTATTAAGAATATATATATATATATATATATATATATAGTAATTTATAAAATATATGTGGCAATTAAGCTACACTGAATATTCTGCATTTCATCCACTCTAGGATTCTTCAGGCTTATGCGCGAATTTTGTGGTTGCCTGTTGTTTTCATATATGCACCTTCTATTAAGATGTTAGTTAGCCAATCAGCTTTCTAGTATCTACCGCGCCCTTCGTATCAGCCAATGAGCATGCACTTATACAACAAATGCCCATTTGACCATTTGTGTGTGTTCTATTTAGCCTGGATATTTAGTGTCTTGACCTGTTTTAAATCTAGGTTAGGTTTTTTTATGTTAGTTTTATATATATATATATATATATATATATATATATATATATGTACGATAGTTTTTGTATATGCATGTTTATTTATTTATTTTCTATTGTTTTGTAAGTTTTAAAGTTATTTTGTATCTCTATCCTAGAGTAAATTTTATCCTATGAACACAGTTGTTCGCTATTTCTCTCCTACAGTTTAATAGATGTTGGGGTTCTTTAAAGTGCAGGATAGCCTTTTTTGATGAAGGCATAATCTACATGGGTCGTCTAGGTCTCTACAGGTGTTTGCTTGTCTTACTATTTTCCATTTGACTACCGGCGAACGGCCGCTTTCCTTAAGTTCCCAGTATTTATTTGCTAGCATTGTTTTCATACGGTGTTTTTTTTTTATTGTTGAATGTACTTTTGTGGCCATAATATCGAGTTTTGAAATCTAAGGAAGTCATACCTACGTAATACTTCTTGTTATTCGGGCTTTCTTTCGCAAATATTGTGGACTGGTAAACTATGTTTTTGGTTAGACATTTATTTTGAAGTGGGCAAAATGTGCGGTATCTACAGTTGCATTTATGTTGTTCGTTATTAGTATTTTTATTTTTATTTCTAGTATGGTAGTAGAGTAAACGTTAGAATAAAATTACAAAGCTGGGTTTAGATTATGTATAATGTTATAATAAGATGCTATTAAGAGTATTTCAACAAATATAAGTATATATATATATATTTTTTTTTACCTTAAATTGGTTTATCCTTTGAAAACCTTAATACTCTAAACACAGCTATGGAATTTTATTCTAACTTTTATTATTAACCAATATTATTTTACTTATCTACATAATTAATTAACTATTTTTCCTTATATTTTAATATTTTCCAGATTCATCTGCACTACTTAAATGCTAGGTTTATTTATGGTGTCTTTTATTTAAAAAAAAAAACCCACCCAATA
>NC_136499.1:77903241-77915741 GCF_053919585.1 Euprymna scolopes | reverse complement strand
TTTAATGATATTAATAAAAAGAAAAATAAGATATGCATTTAACACGGCTGCCAAGACAAAGTGTAATTAAGAAAAATCAGTGAAGAAGAGAGAAAAAAGATTGAATGGTGATAAAATTAAATAGAAAATAGAAAAGCAAATGTCAAAATGCCCAGACAAAATGACGTTTAAAGGCACAAAAAATACAGCGCAAAAAAGAGGTCAACTTAAATGTACAGGAAAATGTCAGCAAGAGTTATTAAAAGATACTAAATGGAAATAAGTAAATAAATTTAATAAAAATAGATAAAAAAATAAAATCTAAAATAAAATATATAATTTTTTTTAAGGGGAGAGGAAGACCAGTATCTGCAAATTCCGGATAAATCAAGTAAGTAAATGCATATAGTAAAATATAAGTAAATATACATACAGGATATGAATGTGTAGGTAGATTGATATATTTGATAGATAGGAATATTTAAAGACTAAAACAGAAATTGCAGATAAAAAACCGGCCAAGCAAAGAAGAAATAAAGAATTAAAATAAAGGATTATTAAGTTATAAAGTATTAAGAAAGTATGTAGAAAAAAACGATAATTTTAAAGAAAAATTATATATCTATCTAAAAGGTAAATGTAATACCTATGTAATTTAAAAAAAAAACGATAATGTTAAAGAAAAATTATATATAACTGAAAGGTTAAAGAAATAGCTATGTAATTTCAAAATTACCATAATTAAATTTGAACTTATGTTTACAGAAAGAGATTAGTTCGTTTTTAGAATTTATTATATTGTTACTTTGAGGGGAAGTAATTATAAGTAGCTTTGGTTGTGGGAAATAGTTTGAATTTTGTTCATTGTGTTCAATAAAGAGTGGGACAATGATAGTATGACGGCTTTTTTGGAGGGGATAATGAATGTTGTTAGTATTAGGATGGCTGTTAGGAGAAATATTATTATTATTATTGCTAGTTGTATGATTGTAGATGGAGGGGGTGCTTGAGTGGTGTATTATATTAGTAACTATACCAGATAGAGGATGGGAAGAAGGATAACTTGAAGACGAAATATTAGTGTCTGTTATGGGAGGATTGCGTGGGAGCTCAGTAATTGTGCAAAAATATATAACATCTTTATGGATGCAATCATTATTGAGTTGGCAAAGATGTTTGTTATTACAATTACAGTTAGTTTTGGGTTTAATTGGGAAAGGGATTTTTGGGCAGATTTAATTTTTTTTGTTATTAGATGTTAAGATTCTTTGTGCTAAATTAGGCATTGTTGAATAAGAAATCCTAATTGAGTTTTTATTGAAAATATATCTGTGTGGGTATTTGAAAGAGTTTTATACAATGTTGAAGAATTTCTTAGGTATATTAGTTTTGACATTTACACTAAATGGAGGATTAAACCAAATATTTTTCTTTCTCCTGATGCGACTGGGTGGGTTAGAGGTATTGCGATTAGTATTTTGGTTTGGATTATATATGTAGACTGGTCCATTGTTATTGATAGCGGCAGATCTTGTTATTTGGTTTCTGGCGACTCATATTGTGTGTGATCACAGATTTAAGGCGGTCAGCAGGAGGAGCATAATGGTTGTATTATTGAAGAAAGTAGCATTTTAATTAATTTTTTTTTCAGAAGAAAAAGCAGAAATTCTTCTAGAGATGGATGGTACTATAGATTTTATAATTGAGTTGGAGTGGTTAGAAGATTTATGAACATATAAAAGCGTAAGGTTGGGTTTATGATAGGGGCTATGAATTTCGGTGTTAAGATTAAGTGTAAAATCTAGAAAATTTGAAGTTTTTTTGTTTGATTCGATAACTATAGAAAGGCCAAAGTTATTAAAGAAGTTATGTAATTTTTTAATTGTTTTGTTGTACTCTCTATGTATATATATGTTTTTAACTCTTTTTCAAAGTGTTTTTTTTTTAACATGTTTTATTAAATATTTGCTCTTATTATAAGCTCTATCTCCCATTTGGTTTTATCGAGCTTTTACATCTGGCTAAGATTACTTTATAAATATTAATTTTTAATTCTGATGAGAAGGAAAGTATTTCTTCGAAACTCCGCGGATTAAGGACTATCCATTTATCTAGTGTTTCCTTTTCAGATTAAATACGTTTTTAACTCATTTCAAAGTGGTTTTTAACATATTTTATTAACTGTTTGCTCATATTATAAGCTCTATTTCCTATTTGGTTTTATCGAGCTTTTACATCTGGCTGAGATAATTTTATAAATATTAATTCTTTAATATTTATAATATACTTTAATTTTACCATCTTGGATCATTTTGGTAAATTTAATTTGATTTTTATTATATATATATATATATATATATATATATATATATATATATATATATATATATAGTTCAGTATCCACACATTCTACTTGAATTCTACAGAATTCAATGGCATAGCAAAAAATTGTTTTTAATAGTTTTTTTTTTTTAGTTTGAAATCATACATGATACTTTTTAATTAAGAAAAATTCTAATACATCGTGCTTAATTATTTCACAAATCTCCATCTATTGTTTCCAATTATCTTTTAAGAAGTACATTGCATGTGAGAATTGTTTTGCAGCGATTTATCAAACATAAATTCCATCAAAAGTGGGAAAAATGGTTTTCATTCCACTGATTGATTGATATTCAGTCCATTTTATGTTCAATGAATCATTTTGAAGCTGATTTGATAAAAAATGTTTTCTAGCAATCTTCAATAAATGTCAAACCACTTCAACAAGAAGATTAAATATTTTAGTTCAGTGTTGTAATAACAGATAGAAAATTATATAATTTTTTTTGTTTGACCTGACTTTATCATTTTGTATTATTTTCACTCACTCTATAGCATTTATGTGTCTTATGGACTTATCACTTTAATGTGAGAAATGGCAAAAGTTGGAAATTTAAGTCAGCTCCTTGATTTGTGAAGAAGGCAAAATACTTAAATGTCAGCAATATGTTTGAAGTATTTCACATTCTTTGTTCAGAAAGAAAGGCTTAATTTCAAACCAATGTTCCGAAGCCTTTTTCCTTCTGTCAATCAAAAAATGCTGATAATCTAAGATTTTTCCAAATGATGAATTGTTGTAATTCATCATTTGTAAGTGCAACTCAATGGTTAGGGAGTATGATACTTTCTTGAAACGTTCCCTGTTTGTGCTTGGATTCTTATTACTCAATGCAAAAATTTGTTTTCTTTGGTTGCATTTCTTTTTTGCTAGCATATATAAACAAAGGTATATTACACTGCTCCACCCCTGTAATGGAGGAGGTAATACCTTGAAGGATGGTTTAAGAATGAACGAATCTATATTATACTACTGTCTCTAAAAGAAGAGATAAGTCTTGGAATGATCGTTCCATGACAACAGAACAGATAATACATACCCAGCCGCCCCCAGAAACGAGAATCTAACCCCTGAGGTAATGGTATCGTGATCACGGAGCAGATATTAAACTACTCCGTGCGGCAAAAAAAAAAATGAGAAGGTAATGGCATGGTGGATATTCTCAAAACAACAGAAAATATGCTCACTATTTTCTCTTTAAAAAAAGGAGATAATGCCTGAGAAGTTAGTAACATGGCAGGAGAACAAATACTACAGTAACACCACCTTGAATTGAGTATTGAAAGATAGTACATTAGTTTGAACTAGTATAGTAAACTCAATTGAGTTTTAAAATATAATATAGTATAGTTTCGGCTTCAGAGAAATATCAAATCTCCATCAGTAATAGATAAATTCATCAAAATAAAGAATGACTTGAAATCGATGATGACTGAATCTTTCTGCAACATTTATAGCATAACAGTTACAGATACGTTTGATTAAAATAACGTGTTTAGATTAATAAGTTTGTATATAGTAAAGTACAAATGAAACTCATCATTATTTGCTTTTCAAAACTGTTATGCATGAATATATAAAATACTATTTCTGAGTATAAAGATTATGTTAAAAGTTGAAATATTTTATTATTAAATGTTTTATTTCCAATGTGTTTATGATAAAGAAATGCAATAAAAAATATTTTCTTTATTATAATAGTATTCATAAAACGTAAATTAATTTTTAATAGCATTAACAAATTCGTCAGATATCTTCATGCTAGACTAAAAAAAGTCCTTCAAAACACACATGGGTATAGGCTTGTTTGCGTATCATGCTGAAGTGTTCTTCTTACATATGACTTCTCATGCTTTGTGTCCACATTGTTTATTTTATGGGAAATCCTGCCTATGGTAAGCATGAGTTAGGACGTTGTTAAATAATATGTTAAATAAATATGTTGCTAAATAAATATGTGTTATACAGAGCTTCACTGTTATTTTATCAACTTATTGGGGCGAAATGATTGATTTTTTTAAAAATATTTAGACGGTTATAGGGTGACACAAGTCTTTTTAATATTTTACTACTACTGTTTTTTAACTGTTTTTCAACTACTATTCTCATCTAAGATGTTTGATCAATATAACCTCCAACTTTCTTCAGGTACATCGAACTTATAAATGTTGAAGTCGAACTTGATAAATGGGAAAAGTACTCTAAATAATCCAGCAATAATATACGAATGACCAAGAATATGTATTTATAAAGATTATTTCCTAACAAAAATTCTTACAGCAGTATAGAAAGTTTAGTCAGAGTAACAATAGCAAAAAAAGAACAACAACAAAAGAAGAAGTACAACAAGAACAATAACAAAAGCAATATAAGCTAAGGTAAAAATAGAAGAATGATGAACTGAAAACGATGAAAAAGCGATTCTGCTAAATAACAAAAAATCAAAAATCAAAATAAACGTAGGAAAAATAGAAAGGAAATAAAAAAGAAGAAAAAATCTATTTTTATTTCCTTCATCCTAACAGAAAAATTACTGTTAACTTTAATCTAAAAATAAAGCCAAGGAAGAAAAATCAATTGTTTTTTGTTTTTAATGAAGTTATTCAATAAATGAAACATTATTTGAGAACTCAAATTCCTTATTTTTCAAGCAATAACAATCAATAAATAAGATATAGGATTTGAGACTTCTTGACAATCGGTATCATTTGGCCATTTTTACAGTGGCTCTTAAATTCTTCGAGTCAAGTTTATAATATTCTCCCATGGCAACAGACAAGGGCCATAAAAGTGTTATGGTTTTAAATGTTTACTCTTCTCTTTTCTATTTCCTATTAAAATTCACTTTACAAAATTCTTTTTATAGATATTGATTTTATTAATTCACAAATTTTCATTAAAATTTTCTTAACAAATCTGCCAATTAATGCTAAAATATTTAAAGACTTCAACTCCCAAAATTATTCGCTTGCATCTTTTTCATAATAGTTATTTTCAGTTTATTTTTATGTGACACGATGTAGTATTTTACTGGCTCAAAGAATTGATTAAAACAGTGATGGAATAATTAATTAAAACTTTTGGTGACAAGTATCACCAACTTTTCTTTTGCTCAAAACAAACGATTATATTTTTTCATATTTTGGGAGAAATACTATATTTCAATTATAAGTTGAAAGCTCAAAATATGCAGCAGATAACTAAATCATGTTTATGATTAAAAAAGTTTATCAAAAGCACGTGCTAGCTATATAAAATTCTACTTGTTCTTTCTTTAGTTAGTCTATATGTTACGCTTTGAAGGTCAAATACAATTTTTGAAGGCTAAACTGTTTCAAAAAAGCCAAATTTTCAAAGTTTTACTTTAAAAAGGCCAATCTGGCAACTCTGCACAAAAACATAAGAATGATCTCCCTCTGATGTAGCCTCGTTTTCGAATATCATCTTAATAATATATGATCATTGTTGCAATGGTGTGAGAAAGGAACTCATAGTAATTTCGATGTGCCACCAAATAAATGACGTCATCAGAACATTACGTCAAAAGGGAACATTCACAAGAAACAGAGGAAAAAAGGAGAACACTGTCTCCCAAGAGGTGCTAGATTGAAGAAGTAAAAGATTGTCTCTTACAATGTGGTGTTGTTCTTTATATTGGACTATATAGCACAATAGTACTTTATGAGTATTTATTAGTTCTTATTAATTTATCTGATTTGTATTAGTTTTATACTTAAAATACAATGGATACTATTTTCATAGAAATGTTAATAAACTTATTTACTGTGTGTGTTATTGGTTTTTCTGTCAAAAAACTTGATTTTTTGCACTATCCAGAAAATTTATCAAGATTAAAAATATTTCACATTCTGTGAAATTTCCATTGGTCCTACTAGTAATATATGAACATTTTAATCAAAAATCACAAATATTATTTCCAGAGTAAGATAAGGCAGATATATTAGATATATTGCTATACTGGGGGCTCTTCCTACATGTATGCAATGAACACTTTCATTAACTGATAAACTATAGAATAGCAGAAAATGTGAAACGGTCTAATGCCTTTAGTGAAGGTTCTCAATAAAAGAACTGATTCTTAAGAGCTTTCCAAGACAGTCAATCATTCCAAAAGAGTGTGTGTTGGGAAACAGAAATAAAATAAAATCTGAGAATTATTTTTAATTCGATCTCCTCTAAAAGACCAGTAAATTTCAAAATTTTATAAACATAACTTAGCACAAGCTAAATTCCTCAACTTGCCTTTCTTCTCCAACAAGAACAGTATGACTTTTTTGTTTTAATTCGTGTTACACATCTATGTTTCAAGAAATATTTGCTCTTGTGTTATATCTTGTGTGTGGCTTCTAAATTCATCCAAGAGTCTATTTTTCTTCGTAATTGTGTATTTTTATTTACTTTGCTGGTTGTTTGTTAATCTTTTTTTTGTCCTCTTGTTACGCATTCTTCACTCCTTTTTGTATTTCTTTGATGAGTCAATGCTGATGAGCCTTTTGTTTTTCCATCTCTTGCCTTATACATCGTCATCAGTTTTCTCATTATTTCGTTAATTTTCTTTACTTCTTCCTTTTCTCTCAATTCAGAAAGGTCCATGGTATCTGCCGATTAATATTATCCAAGTATTGATTCTCTTAATAAGATTTCCTCGGTAGAGTTTTATTTCTAATATTATTATCATTCTTCTAATGTTACTCCTGTTTTTCTTTTCTTCTTTAAATTGCATGATGCTATCTGCTTCCAAGATTCAAAGCTAATTACAGTTTTCTTTTTATTAAATGCCTTGGGGGTTCTCTCGTGAGGTTACGTTGTTCTGTTGTTTGAGTTTTTCCAATGATAAGAACTCACCAAACTCTGTTCCTATGACCACTTTAAATCCTGATATTCGTATAAGAATTTTTAGTTCCTTCTTTCTTTGAGATTTTCTATAGGCATGGAATTAAATGTTTATAATACATAATTGAATATTGCTATGACTATTATAAATATAAATAGTTAGAGGGAGAATTTTCTCATTTGTATTCCACATGCTATTTATGGTTTTCTGTTGCATTCTATATAAGAAGTGTGGAAAGGAGGGTTGACTCGGGCATCCAAATTGGAAGAGAGGCTGATAAGATTAAATAGGTATTCCCCTTAGACCGATCAAATTAAGTTGTCTCCCTTTGATAACGTGATTCTATGAGACTTTACGAGACTTCATTTTTGCAGTATAAATATCGGTCAGCCATCTTTGTTTTGGTTGTTATTGATAGTTTTCTTACTGGCCACACGTGCTGAATAAAGTATCAATTTTATATCCATTTTCATCGGCTTTGTGTGTCGTTTTTTAGAGGCATCTAATACTATTCAACCTATCTATTCTCGTAATATTTCTCAGAATTATGAATCTTATTTTCTAGCTTTTAAACGTTTTGAATAAAAGAATACAATCTGTATGGATAAATATCTATCACCAGGTCATCACTAAACTTCCACATGTCACTTCTATAAGATGATTTACTTTTTTATGGGAGGAGTGCTAATAGTTTGAAATATTTTATAATCCAGTCTGTTATATCATAGTGTATACCTGTCCTATACTATATGTAATCAATGGTACGTATACTTTCCCCATTTTTGTTTTGACTACCTTCAGTATAACTTAGATGATGGGGAGATTGTCATTTATTATATTCTTTATAAGGTAAAAGTCCTTTGTCTCATCACATGTATAGTTCTTCAGATATTTTTGACCAGCCAATATATTTCTCACTCTATTCAACGAGTACTTGTCAATATTGTTTTATTGGGGGTTGACCGTTGACTGTAGTTCTTTCTCACCTCATCCATTCTTGTTTAGGTGCTTTCTTAAGGTTTGTTTAACTGAAATGGTTGCAGCCATTGTTAGGCAGTCATCTGCCAAATGTAGAGACATTATAGATAATAAAAATATTTTCTGTGGAAAAGTATATACAGCGTTTTGTCAGTGACACAATGAAAAACTCGTTTTATAAATCGATATGAAAACAAGCCTATTTACCTTCCTTCTCACGAGGACAAGTTGCGATCGAATGTCATTGTTTATGTGTGCGATAGACAGTTCTTTAAAAAGGGGCACTCTACATGGGACAAAAATTAAAATGTGCCTTATATGATCAAAGACGGAACAGATATTTCATGTTTATCCGAACCCCTTAGTCAACGATGCAAAAAAGTTTTAAAAACATACACGCACACAATTAACAGATGGAAAATGTTATCTGCATAAATTCGAGAACAGATTTCTGTTTCGTGCTACTCTTTAAGATACAAAATAAACCAACAGAACTTTACCATTGTCAACCAAGGGTAGAGTTTATCAATTGTCTATATATAATTTAATTATATATGGAACTGAAACCGGATCAATGTATATTGAGGACATGCTGTGCATAGAAATAAATGATATAATAATCCAAGGAATGTGTAATGTGAATTTTAAATGAATGCTTAGATCTGATGATTTCAGAAGATTTATTCTGGAAGTATTGTGAGATATATGCAGAACAAAAGACTTCGAAAGTGTATCCACACTGGAAGAATTTATGAGAGTTTTTGGATTAATAGATGTAGTACAATTGAGGTAGCAGGGTCAGTTGGTAGACAATACACTAAGGAAAAACATGGAAGCAAGTTATAAGGATGGACTTCAGAGAAAGAGAATTAAATAAAGAGTTCATTAGAAATGTATCAACTTGGAAGTGAAATCCTGAAATGCCTATATGTGTAATGGACTAATGATGATGATGATTAATTGAAAACGTTTGACTAAAATTTGATTTTCTATTTAATGCCAATTCAATCATTTTACTGGTAATTTAATGTCGAAGCAATTTCTTTTATAAACGATTCATAAATCAAGTTGCTATGTTTCCCATAAAAGAGAATTGCATGTTCATATCTTCAACAGTTTTAGTGTCCAAATAAATACAATTCGATTGGATATGAATCTGACTTTGCCGATTGAATAGTCTGTCACAGTATCCCTTAAGCCAATAAACATTAAAAGTGTGTAAACCTACTATAATTCTGGAACCTCAGATTAGTTCAATTATCTAATACAGATATTTCTCAGCTTGGACGATTCCAAATTAATTTGTGTTAATTAAATCTTTTTGTGTTCTTTAATTTATCATTAGATTTTGTGCCGATCACTGTATTATTATCGGTACTGATTTCTCATTCAAATAGAAGTTGAATTCTTTAATAAATTTGAGATGATATAATTCCATGTTTTTGTATTATGCATAAATATCGATTGTCAGATTTTATCATACCTTAGCTGAATGTTTCTAAGAACATTTCGACTTCGACAAAATCTTATTTCCTAGCTGTTAAACGTTCTAAATGAAAGAATATAATCTGTATGAATATAGATATAACAGGCATATCAGAATATTTTGTTGAAATCCAGTTCACATTAGATTAAAATAGTGAACTTAGTTTCTCAGAGACGAGCTCAAAAGTGAGATATTTTTCAAATCATCATGTACATAGGCAAGTAGGAAAAGCATAGAAATGGGAAAACAAATTATTGATTATCTTTAAGTAATATTGCAATAAAATGGTTTATATATGGAAACAATAAAAATTTGTAAAAGGAATTTCTCTTTCCCATATATGAAGTGAATGATTGATTATGTGTACTTTTATTAGCAGGCCCGTGGAATGAAGACCAATGACCACAACAGAAAAAGGAATATGAGATGATCCAGCCATGATATGTGATCACATCGGTTATCTAAGAACATTTTTGATAGGCTAAAGGAGATTAAGAAAAAATGAAAAGACAAAAGATGAATTTTTTCGAACGTCAACCCTGAACTCTTACCAGAGTAAAAAAAAATCAGCAGCCAAACCTGTTTTGATGCTCTTTTTCCTGACTATCTTCTTAGTAACTCATTCTGGATTCCGACATGAGAACCAGATCTAGACCGCTATCTTGATTTCTTTCTTTGAAGAAAAGTTGGATTAGGATTAATAGATGAACACTAAATATATACTCGTTAATGTTTATTAAACAAACATCAATAATATAAATCAATATATAAATTAGAAAATTCTGATAGCACATTTTACTGCAATGCTAATCAACTGAATATAATACTCGCATCTGTGAATTACAAATTAAGAATAACTGAAATCCGTAAAGAAAACTATTTTAGTCACTTACAAATCAGATAATTATGTGATAGTTTTTTAATCAGGTCCACTGAAATCTCTGAAAAATACACGAATGTTATAAAACCTATATAATCTAAAATATGTTAGTTACAGAGAAAATCGTTTAATGCATGCAGATATATTAATCAAAAATTAATTCCGAACCAAAACAATATATTAATTGTACGACGGGTGTGCAATAATGCCCCTGACCCACTTCCCATAGCAGTAGAGCAACGGAACTTGGCACAGTTATTAGTCTTTCTCTACATAGGAACCACCCAGAGTTATGCATTTCTCCCATCGTTTGATGCAGCTCTGGAGACCGTTTTTGTAAAACACTCCAGGGGAAGGCTGCACCCTTGCTTCGTTTGAAGGTGGTGAGTCGAAGTGCTTCCACTGCATTGACTGGGCTTTGGTCTCTGGATCATAGTGATCGACCCAGGTTTCATCCTGTGTAATCAGTCTTTTGAAAAACTTTGACTCATCTTCTTGGCACATCTCCAAATTCATCCTCGAGCACTCGACGCGTTCTCGCTTCTGGAATGGTGTGAGCAACCTGGTAATACATCTGGCAGACACCTTATGCATGTGCAAATGGTCATGAATGATAGTTTCCACAGACCCTGTACTAATCTTGACATCTTGGGCTATTTGACGAATAGTAATGCGCCGATCTTCCAAAATGCCAGCCTCAACTTGACGGACAGATGCCTCATCAATGGCAGAAATGGGGCGACCAGGTGTGGGAGCTGTTTCCACAGACTTCCGGCCATGTTTGAATTCATGATACCAGCGTTTTACAAGGTCATATGATGGGGCATTATCACCATAAGTTTCTTTCATTTTATCAAAAGTCTCCTGTGGTGTGCGTCCTTTCAAATACAAAAACCGGATCACTGCTCGACATTCAACAGGCTCCATTTCACACCTGACTCAGTTCAAACACCTGTAAAGCAGAAATCACTATTAGTTCAGAGCTTTAATTTGCAACATAACCCGTGGAGATATAAATCATTGCACATGCAAAATTTCAGCTAAATCAGACAATGGGTAGTGGGTCTGGGGCATTACATTGCACGCCCCTCGTAACAAGTACGATCAACCTATAAGCACATTTAATCTATTTCTCCTCATTAGGTTTACTTATATTTGCACAAGAGATTTTTTTCTAAGTATTATATTGACGATTCTCTGGTAATAGTAATGGTAAAGTGATTGAAGTAATATTTCATTTATTCCACATCAAAAGTAATCTCATCTACTATAATTCTTGCTCAAATAATCTTTATCAAATAATGACTTAATAACTTATACATAAATAAAATATAAAAAAATATGTTGCAGACTATATCATTCAAACACTACCGCATTTAATTATATGATTAAGTGTTAGTTTTACTCATTTAGAACCGCTTTAAAGCTTCACCGCTCACTCATTTTGTGACCAAATTTTAAACTTGTTTTACAGTTCATAGGCCGCGTTCTCAGCTATATTTTGAAATAAAAAGTTTCAATTTAATTCATTAAAACAAAAGTTATAATAAAATTACCAGTGTCCAAAGTCTTCAGAATTAGAAAGGAACGTGAGAGACGGTTTCTTCTGATTGGTTGTTGGTAGCAAATTTTTAACATTGACGTTTCAGAGACGATTTCTTCTGATTGGTCGTTGGTTACCATAGCAATTTTTTCATCATTGACACCTTCATAAATCATAGCAAGAATGTCGCTCGCATGCTATCTTATTTGGGTTATATAGAGAGTTAACAAAAGTGATGCTCTTTGCCGTGCTAGGCCTGGTAGTATTTCGCCCATGGCATGGCTCGTTAATTCTGTTTTTCTCTCTCTTTTTGGTACCTTCTTTCCGTTTATTGACTTATGTCTTTTGTTTGATTTTTTATTTAGTCAATTAAAGAAGGTGGTAATAATTTCTTATTTC
>NC_136499.1:77875741-77898241 GCF_053919585.1 Euprymna scolopes | reverse complement strand
GATTACTAGGAGTGTTCACCAGTAGATAAGTGCAGTTCTAGATAGTTCCGATTTTGGAACACCCAAGAAAGTTCAACAGCTTCGCTGTGATCATCTGTATGATGACAGGGTTTGATACACGATTCTGGTTATTCCTTTTCCACGAGTAGTCCGCAAAATAAAAAAAAACAAAAAACAAAAAAAAAAACAAAGTCCCCAGGAAAATGGGTGTGGCACATACCCTAACAGTGTTTCTTTTAAATATGCTGGCCACAGTTTGTTCCCAGCGTTAAGGTAGATGCTCTTTCCGCTGGCTGTCTCCTGAAAGAAAATAACTCAAATGGACTGTTCAGCTTGATAGCGAAGTTATAAATCTCGTAGACAATAAATAAAAACTCCAGTCGTCAGTTCCTGTTTTTACAAAAATTATATTATCAAATAAAACTTCTAAACTACAATGTTTTGTATCATACAGTGGAATTAAATTCCGAATACATTGTTTTCAACGATCCAGTTCTTTACAGATGAATCTAACAGTTAGTTTAAAAAAAAAATATCTATCTGCGACAAACAATTTTGTTTCTTTTCTCTCTCTTTCTTTTAGTATTCCCGTCGCTTGGTGGACAGTGGTAGTGGGGTGAGCGGGCGGTGGGTGGAAGAGGGTTTGGTAGCTGGAAGCTAGTTCAGACTCTGCCAAAATTTGCTCGTCCCAGTGTTTTTTATAGTGGGTAATGGCGTGGGTCTGACAAACCAGGGTGTTTTCCCCACTAATCAGTAATCGCTACGTAATAATCCATTCTTCATCGCAATCATACCATTTTATAATGAAAAATTTCTCATTCCGAGCCAATTCTGTTCCTTAACCTCAAGGGTCATCCCAGCTTTCAGTGAATTCAAAACAATAACTCATTACTATTCTCTCGAATTACATGGTTTCATTAGCAAAACAATATTAGTATCAAAATGTTATTATCAATCTACAAATCTGCTTAGCTGAAGTTATTTTTCTTGTTTTGGTTTGAGTCTTTGACCAAACAAATGGAGTCAGTAAGGCTATCGGGAATTGCCTGGGATTGTTCACATAATAAAAGCTCTAACTAACTTAATTATAACCGTTATTACTGTAAAATCCGACCATGATAGGTGGTTGAATCACAGTTGCTTCCACTTGGGAAGTTTGTTTGTTGTAATACTTTTCGAAGTTACACCATGTAAGTGAGAAACACACACTTAGATTTCTGAATTTCATAAACAAAAGTTAATGTATTCAAATTATAGGTTACAAGTTGAACTTTTCAGTTGTCTTATTTAAAAAATCCATACATGAAAGCAAAAGCATAAGCAGGAAATAAAAAAATTGACAAGAAAATAAACTAACATTCAACAACAATGAAAATTTTAAATTGCATTCAACTGCCACCAAGGCATAAAAAAGACAAAATCTTTTGTGCAACATCTATTTTAGGCAATGTGGTGTAGCAGATATGTTTGGAGAAGAAAATTGCACTTTCATTTATTTTTTAGAAAATTTGATTTCTTTTTCACACAAATGATTGGTAAAGCACAACATTTTTAATTTGAAGAAACGGATTTTGAAATATAAGTAATCTTTGAAAATTATTTTATGCCGTCTTTGATCTGATCTTCTAATATCATAAAGAGTTCAATCAAAAATTGACTGCCATCAAGAATATCAGAAATACGTTAGGAATAGCAAATTTAAATACAATGAGTTTGCGTAAATAACAATGTGATAACCTTTTTCTTTCTCAATCTCATTTTTTGTCTCTTAAACCCAACACTAACTTAATGTCTCCAGATCCAAATAAACCCCAAACAAAAAAATTATAAAAGTATGAATATAGTTTCAATTGATTTTGACTTGTCTGTCTTACAGCATATCAGCCAATTTTAGGTAAATTAAAACCCATTAAGCATAATGCTAGTGTTCATTAATAGGTCAGGAGACTAGTGTTCAATTCCAGTCACCAAAATAATACTAGTTGCCGGATTAATTAATACACACCATTGATGCAGATCAAAGGTAAGTGAAGAGACCCAGGGAAAAGTATCTCTGGCTAGTAACCAATGTAAAGAGAGCTTCTAGATCGTCTTCGACTAGAATTCATTTTTTAATACTAAAACAATTCTTTTATTGTCAGTGGTAATTTGTATATGTCTAGTTAGCCACAAGTCTTTATTTTACCTATAAATGAGAAAACAGTACGGATTCATAATTTAATAACGATGTAAGCTAATAGTTGAACATAATAGATTAGATTTGATCTCCATTTAGTTGATTCCATAGTATGTAATGATATCCATTAGTCTAAAAAAACACACTCTAAAGTAGATTTCAAATAAATTTAATCAACTTGTTTGCAATGATATAGTTTTATGAATGCAAATAAAAATGTGACATCTTTTTAAATAATTTTCTCTTTTATGAGAATAAAATTATAAATTCATAATAAACGTATTTATTAGTACAAGTATTATGTAAATAGGTCATCCTGTTAGTTTTCCATATAAGTAATTATATTTATTAATCACAGTTTATTTTGAATTTAATTCAGCATGAGTATTGTAAATGAGTTCATTCATAATAAGTATCAATGACATTAATTGTGCAAACCTTAGAATTGTTGTGATTGAACTCTTCAACTGTTTTGTTTGAACCCTTTTGATTGAAAGAATATGAAATGATAATTGTGAAACATGACACGTTCTGATTAGACTTGATGTCTGATTAATAATTGTTATGATCAGGAAAGAGAAAATGACCTAAAATTATTTCATGTAAAAAATTGTGAATTATAGAAAATATTATTTGAAACACTTGAATGTAAACTAAAGAAGAACGAGAAGATGATTAGTATCTTTTTGATTATCAAAATCTCTCAGTTCTAAGTTGCGCTTACGATGCAATATTACTTATTTAATAGCTGCAAAATACGTGGTTGGAGATCTTTGCTTAATTGGTACTTACCAATTAAGCAAAATAGTCTTAAATTTTTCTGAAAATCTTTTAAGTTTAAACTTTTTATTTTGGACAATTTTTAGAATCAAAATAATGTTATGCATTTTTTTATTGAAATTGGAATAAGGATTCTAGACATAAGGTTTAGCATCATATGATGATTTTTATCTTCGTAGGGAACCATTAAAGTGGTGTCAAATTATTATCTTCAGGAATTAATTTTATCCTTCATGGGACAGGTATTCTACTAGTAATGTATAAAAGGTTTTGTAATTTGTGAAACGAAAAAGGCTGTGTGACCTGTACATTGAATTACTTCATTTGCTTCTCACATTCAAGAGCAAAACATTCAGAAATTATATTTCATCTTTAAGACTGAATTTATCTGAGATCTGTGACGAAAACAGTATCACAGGTAAGAAGCATCAGTTTAGAGTTTGCTAAGATGTATACGTTACAAGCTCAAAGAAATTTGATCTTGATATTTTTCATTCCTCTATTATCGCTTCATAATTGTGCTACAATTCTTAGAGATTTGAGACATTGCCGCTATATGTAAATAAAAACTTTATACAGATATACATCAGTTATCTCATGATGTTGTATGAGACATTTTTTGTTTCAGCTACCGAAAATTTGTGCAGCACAGCATGTGTCAATGACTTTGACAAAGCTAGCTCGATTTTATAGACAAAATGTGTAGCAGAAAGTCTTGAGCAGAAATTCTATATCATTGAAGTTTTATGAATTTAATTATTTCTGTTTTTACTCACATTCATCTCTAACATCCATGCACAGGAAAGATTAACAAGATGTTGGTTTACGTTACATTTAAACTTCTGCATATCCGTACAGTCAGGGAAACATGTAGTAGGAAGGGAATTCCAAAGTGTAGCTGTTTGAGGGAAGAAACTATTACAATCGAAAGCTGACTGGTATTTAGGGTCCTCAACAGTGAAGGGGTCAGATTTTGTTGTTAAGTGAATTTGCCTAGGATATGTACGTTGAGGAAGTACAAGTGCAACGAGTTCATCAGAGCATATTCCATTAAAATATTTGTAAAACAGGCACAGGAATGCAACATTGCAGCGATGGGACAGGGGTTGAAGCTTAGTTGACAAAGTGGGACCTATTGGATTGAAAACTTTTTTGAACCCTATCCAAGGGGGAGAGGCTAGTGGTAGATGCACCAGCCCAGATGTGGCAACAATACTCCATGCATGGGCGAATGGTGGCTTCGTAGAGGTACAGGATACTTACAGGTGTAAGTAGTCTTCTATCTCAATAAAGGGGGCCCACCCTTTTTTGCAGCAGCCTTCGCAATGTCCTCAATGTATTTGTTCCAGTTCATATTGTCCACAAATGTTAGATCGAGGAGTTTAAAGGAAGAATTCTCAAGTAGGGTCTTATTTGTCATGGATATAAGTGATTAGAGAGGCGTCTTGTAATTGTTAAAGGAGAGCAGCTTAGTCTTACTAACATTAAAAGTTACCATCCATTTGCAGCCCTATTCCACTATAGTATGGAGGTCATTTTCTAACGATTCTGCCATTGTATTAGATTTATGTACATCCGTTCTTCCCTCATGCATGTTATAGTGCATTGTATCATCAGCAAATATACCCATCACGGACACAATATTATCAAGGTGGTCGTTTATGAATATCAGGAATAATAATGGTCCAAGGATTAATCTCTGAGGCACTCCTATATTAATGTTATGCTGCATGGATATACTTCCATCAATGACAACCTGGATGGCCCTATTGTCTAAGAAGGATCTAATTATATTTAGTAAATGTCCAGTTATACCGTAGAATCTAATTTTTATTAGCAGCTTTTCATGTCAGACTTTGTTAAAGACCTTGGATATATCAAGGGCTACATCTCTGGCTTCACCCGTCTTATCCAGTACATGGTATGAGTTCAGAGATGACTGTTAAAACATCTGCGGTAGTACGACGTATACTAAATCCATACTGTCTGTCAGAGAGAAGGTGATGGACTAGTGCTTGGTTAATTAAGGTCTCTTAATTGATTAATTAAGGTCTCAAAGAGTTTAATGAAAAGGGAGAGGAGACTGATAGGCCGATAATTGAGAGGGTCAGTCCTTTTACCAGAATTCTTATACACTGGTACAACAGAGGCCACCTTACAGCTATTAGGAGAGCAAAATTCAGCAAGAGATTTATTGTAAAGCTTGGAAAGTACAGGGCCAAGCTATGCCGAGCATTTCTTAATCAGTATAGCAGGGATGAGATCAGGCCCACACGCCTTGATGTGCCTAAGTTTTTTTATGATATCACAGCCATTTTTACATTATCTAGTGTGGCTTTAGTCTGCATAGGGAAATTTGGGGAGAGAGTTGTTTGTTGGCTCTAAGGTGAAGTTGAAAGCGAATTGTCGATCAAGCAATTCTGCCTCTTCAGTTGCCGTGCATGCGACCTTTTGGTTGTTGGATAGTGGAGAAATTACTGATTGCCCTTTATTCATTACACTATTATAGATTTTCCAGAAATTTTCTCTTTTGCTATTCTATGCATTCCCTGATTATTTCAACATGCTTTCTTTTGGCTATTGCTAATTCTCTCTTACAATAATTTCTAGCATCTATGAATTTTTGCCTATTTATATTTGACTTATGACGTACAAACCGGCGAAATGCATCCTGTTTTTGTGCAATGGCAGCTGCACAATCTGTAGTGAACCAGGGGGGTGAATGGAGCTTGCTATAATACTTCCGTGTGGGAACATGTGCTTCATTCAGTTGTATCATTGGCACATTGTTCAGCAAGAAGAGAGAAGATTGTTCTCTAATGGCTTCCCAGTCAGCTCTTTTGTAGTACCTTGTTGGTTTCAGCAATGGCTTCTCACCTTAAGGTTGGGATTTAAGTGTGATGTCAACTGATACCACTAGGTGGTTTGCATTTTCAAGTGAAATGTGGGCATTAATGACACGGTCCTTGGGTACTGTGGCGAGGAATAGGTCTAGAAGTGAGGCCCACTGCAGTTCACAATCTGGTAGGCGGGTTGGGAACATTACTACCTGTGTGAAGAAATAGGCTATAGAGAAACTATAAATTAGACGTCCAACTGCATCTGTGTAACCTGAAAAACTAAGCCATTTTTATGGTTGACATTAAAGTCACCAAACATATGTATTTAGTGTTACTATCTATATCTATACTATCAGAGACATGATCGATTAGGGTAGAGTACGCACTTGACGGAGAACGGTAGAGAAAATATAAGTAACTAATGCAGTGATGAAAGGCTAGTCAACAGGACATAAAAAAAAATATGGTCATCCGATTCAAGGCGTTGCCCTCTAATTAAAGAGAGGGTGCTATGAACATACTCCAAGCCCATGCATATATCTATCCGAGTCCTTACGGCAGAGAGGGAGGTATCCTGTCATGTTATAGTAGTTTTATTTGTTTAATATAAAACAATAATTGATTATTTAGCATAATTTCTATTAGATTTTCTTTAATCTAGATATTACTAAAACTCTGTTACTATGCACAATTTTGTATGCAAATGTATCTTATTTTGGAAGGAAGAATGAATAGTGTAAATAAAGAGTAAATGATAAAACAAACAGTAAGAAGAATAGAATAATGTCAATAATTAAGAGAGAGAGAAAAGAGCGGGTTAGCAGAGTAGGTAGTGAAAGAAGGGAGAGAAAGAGGGTCTATTATAATATCAAAATCGAGTTTCAAAAATATTTTGAAATTCCAAAACTCGATCATAAACATTTGAAATTTTCAAGAGTTTTCAAAATATTTGATAATATATTAAACAGACTTTTTGCTAAGAAAACTGAGGATTTCAAAGAAATTAAACCTGCGTATCCTATACAAATAGTTTTGTCTCTGTACATTGAATTAAAATAAATCATTTTTATATCTATAATTCTATTGAATATGTGCTTTTGAAAACTATGTAACTAGAATTCAATAACATAAACTTTGAAAAGATCCGTTTTTAGGGATATTCAGCTTGTATAATGCAGAGTTAAATTTGTTACAAGTTTTAATCTTATTCATTCCTTTTTCCTCAATTTTATTCGAAGTAAATCAGATAGCAAAGCCTACATTTTATTTTTGTTTTACCTCCTTCTGTCAGATGCTTCATTAATTTTATTAAATAAATTTTGCTTATGCAAAAATAACATTCAATGCTTTGAAGTGATATTAAAAATAGAAAGAGCAAAAACAAGGCAAGGGAAAAATTAAATTCAAAAATTAAACTAGAGTTAACTCGGCTAACACATTCAGATTTGGAACAGAGTAGAATTAATATAATTATAAATTCATAATTTTATAACATACTGAATTTAATAAAAATAATCTTTCATGTGAAATTGAAATGAAAACATTTTCAGATTCAACTCTTCTTTTTTCTATAAATTATTTTTTAACCATCAGTGCTAACTGTTCAATAAACAGATGCAGTGTCCACATCATAAGGATGCTGGAATTCTTACTGCCAATGCAAATCTTTTATGGTTATCTTAAAAAATGAAAACGCAGTTAAGGAAATCAGAAGAAGATATTTTAAAGATCTTCTGAAAGTCAACCTGAACAAATGCAACATCAATGTGAACACAGGAGATACAAGGTCAGATCAGCTTAGAGGCACACTATCAACCTTCAATGAGAAAAGAAGCAGAAAACAATGCTCTTGAGATGACCTTCCAACTTGATCAACTTTTCCTCTTTTAATGGAATATATGTAAGATTAGGATAGCGCTTTTCAGCCACCTCAACACACACACCCACATCAGAACCTAACTACCATCCCGACATATGAGGGATAGCGATGATGCTGCTGCTGCTGCTGATGATGATGAAGACATTCTCTCAAAACGACAGAATTTTAGTATATGCAATACAGTGAATGTTACAATATTATTGCAATACTTATTGTTTGAGATAACATTTTATGATGAGAATACTCATCAAATTATACTCATATATAAAGTATGGGAATGGAAAGCGCACACCCCTCATTTTCAAGAAACGAGGGGTTCAGGCAGTTTTATTTTTTATTAAATGAATGATAAACCCACTTGATTTGATACAATTAGATATGATAGAAGAAAGAGAAAAATCAGATGATACTAGTTTATAGGTTTGGTGTAAATTGAAATATAAAACAAAAATGCGATATAAAGATTGAAAATATTTTATGTGAAAAACGATTTTTCAATACACATATCTTTTCTGTACATTATACATTTCTTATACTGTGTTTTTATTCACATATGCAAAGGGAAAGATAAAAAATTTTTTTTAGTGGTTGAAGATAATTTTATCAATAAAGAAGGATAATCAACATAGAAAACAAAAGAGAAAAGAAAATAAGAGAAGAAAGTTAGAAAAAGAAAGAGTCTATGGGTAGAAATTGTGTGAAAATTGTCAAAACAACTTATATGTTACATTCTCAGTTTTTTAAATGTTTGTGAAAAAGAATACTTGTCGTGCTATTTCAATTTACTTGTTTTAAACGATTCATTGTATACGATTAATTGAATGCAAGATGCTACATGACAAGTTGCAATGATGAAATTGCGAGTTGATATTTTACCAACACTATGGGAGTATAATTGAAAATTATAGATTCGAACTCGGCATGGCTGATTCTATTTCGCTTATAGTAATCATTAAGTTAATCACGTACCAACCGGAGACTTTATCAAGATAATCTGGAGATGCATATGCATATTCTTGTGTGAAATGTTCGTCCATGATGTTACTGTATGCAATTACTCCGAGTTCATGTCCATGCATTCATTTCATCCATCAGTAATAATGTGTGTGTGTCATCAAGAGAAAGTAATTCTAATTTCACAACTTGACAACATAAGCTCTCATACATTGTTTCTTTTATATAAAGCTAAAACCTATAAATATTCATATTAGTTTTTGAATGTCTTTATTTTCTAAGTAAACGAAATACTTGTTTATGAATTAGCGACTTAAAAATGAGTTAAATGTACTAATCTTGTAGGTCATCTCTCTTTCACTTATGCCCATTCATCATCATCTGCAGTTTGTTAATTGATTATCACTTTGAACGCATTTCACAACAACCATTTCATTTTTTTTTATAGCATTTCATGACAGATAATCTTTTATCATCTATCAATTTTGTGGAAAATGTGGTTTCAATTATACTTTTGTTGTCGACACAAGCTTTAATAGAAAGAGATTTTTTCTTTTTAATGTCAAGTTCAGTAATTACATATTTTATATATGGGATGATCACTTTGTAAATAAATTTTCACCCAGTATGTATTAAAGCTATTAAGCGAAGCCCACTATTAATTTGTTTGTAAACAAACTGATGGTTAGAGCACTGTTGCAACGGGCGGGTGTGGATTTAATACACACTCGAGGAGAAATATTTACAGCACTGATTCGTGGCCTGATGGTGAGAGCTGCCGACTGTCAATGTGACGGTTGTAGATTCGATCCACGACTGGGGAAGGTGTATGTCTAGCCGCACTGATGAGTTGTGATACAACGAAACAGTACTGTATGTGGATGACAATATATATATATATATATATATATATATATATATATATATATTCTCTGTATGGAAAGTTAGCATTTCAGATAATGTTGACTTCGCATTTGATCTTTTGAGCACCCAAATTTCATAGGCAAATCTTTCTTAACATAACTGATGCTCTAGACTAATAAAGATTAATATGTAAAAATGATAAGTTGCCAATTTTGATTGTGAATTGACGAATTCACATTAGAAAATTTGATTATACATGCCCTTTTCGGTCTTTCTATAGATTTAATACTTTAAACACAATTTCTTATCATCATCAAAGCTTATTTAGGTTCGTACTTAAAGCAATCATTTCAAAATGTCAAATCCGGTTAGTCATTGCATCCAACAATTTGCCTGAAGATGGACCATTTTGCCGTAAATCATCTTATTTTGTGTTAAATTCATTCTGGGGGAATCTTTTCATTTTTCAATTTTACCACCTTTCATTCAGAATGACCAATTGCAATTTGCTATTTTGTTTTATATAAAGTTTCATATAATTAAATTTATTTCTGTCCATATTTTCAGAAATCATTCGATTATCCAATCTACTATTTTCCTTTTAAATGCATGTCTAACAAAGTGTAAAAATCATCCTGTTGATATGAAATTATTTCTATAAAATATCCATTGCTATCTTTTATTTTAAATAGAGGTGATTATGATTCATGGTTTATAGAGAACAATTTTATGGAAGAGCTTGACTACATCATTTAATTTATAATTTCAAATGTATCCTTTAATATAAGTTTCTATAGGTAGTTACCAAAATGATTTGAAGCAGTTTGCCGACACTTGGGTAGCATTTCTCCTTTAAACACGTCCATACAAGCAATTATAAATGAAACAAAAAAATATTGCAGAAATTAAGAAACAGACAGTTCTCAAATCTATAAAAACGTGTACATATTCAACAATGCATAAGATTTAAAAATGTGTACATATTCAACAATGCATAAGATTTAAAAATGTGTACATATTCAACAATTCATTAGATTAAGTGTTAGAATGATGTGTCCGTCGTGTGTGTGTGTAAGTTTATGGACATATCTTATATACCAAGATAATATAAATGCATGTGTGTAGCACACATGCTGCAGTATGTGTGCCCCATGAATGGTAAAATGAGAGAAAAAGAATTTCCTTATGTATCACCTTTTTATATTCATTGATTGCTGCGCCATTTACAATTGCCAAAGGTAGATAATTGAGTTTGAAAAGTCCTATGGTGAATACATGTGTAAATATGTAGGAACTTCACACTCGTTTTATGCTTTAAAAACCATATTTACTGTCAGTAAATTTTATTTACCTATATTTTACATGGTGAAATATATATCACGGATTCCAATGCCTTTTTTGCAAATAATGGAGGAACTGTTACCCTTATGGTGTTCATCATACCCCCAGGTCACCAGCTTATCCCTTTAATTAATAAAGATCTATTAAAAATTAAAGCTTATCCTCCACATTTTAATCTGTATCAAAATCTTTAAAACCTTTGGAATTTGTCTTCTTTGACTTTTTATTCCACTTATTTTCTTTTTGGTAAAATAAAAATATTTACCTCTTCAATTGTTTTTATATTTTAATACTATTCAAATTTTCTTATTTGTTACTAATGCCCCAGTTGTTGTTACCCATTGTCCGTCTCCTTGTCAAATATTATGGCTTCAATCCAACTATTCATCTATTTTTAACAATCTGTTATTCTCTACTTTTCTGACAGATGAATCTCTTGTAAGATGACTTTCTGATTGTTTATTATTTTATCTGTTTTATTGGATTGATCTGTTTCTTCTTCATTTATTACTCTTTTTAATCAAGAATTATTTCCATTATTTCTTCCACACAACCTTGCATCCGTATCTCCTACGTTTTCGACTTTTTAAATTCTAGCCGGTAAATTGTTGGAGTTAGTTTGTTTTATTTGATAATAAGCATACAGAAAGCAAGAATGAAGAAAGGAAGCATGCCTTAAAGATGTTGAGATAAAGATTTTAGGGGAAATGCGTTTTGTTATCACATGTTAATAACCACACCTTTTATTGATGAGTAATATCCGTGTGTCTAGCTTTATTAAAAAAACAACCATCTTAGAAAAGGTAACTAACTCACATTTGGCAACTAAGAAATAAAATAGATTAACATTGAAAATCTTAGTTTAAAAATATAAATGGCAACACAATATTTCCAAAACTTCATATTATATTTCAATACAAAATTTTTATTAAAGAACAAAGTTTTAGAAAAGCAATCTTCGGATGCTGGAGCATGGCAGGAGGCAATTAAATATTTTTTGACGACTATAATGACGTCATGCGTATCATGAATTTCCACATGCAAACACTTATGAAATAAATGTCAACAAAATACTGGCATTTGGAACCCACTTATTAATTTGTATTTAAAATTTATAAAATCTTAAATCAAATAAACTCATTCTGTCTCTATTATAATATGGCAGTCTTCAGCATTTCTTAATGACTAATATATAAAAGCTATCATAATTTTCTCTTAGGTATTAACAGGAAAGCAATTTAGAGATGCACACATTTTTCTTCAAGGAAAATAGCGTTTTTGTTCTTACAAAACTGAGGAAATGAGTGTTCTTCATTGTGTTATTAATACTTGTGTATTTATGAGGGAAGCACAAACTTAAAACCATTTTATCTGTTGGGTAATTGTTCAGATGAGATTTAGAAAAAGTACTTCTGTTAAGCTAAATGAAAAAATTCATCAGACTACTGTTCTCATCTTGAGTGTGATTTTCACAACGTTTCGGTCGATGTAACCTCCGACCTTCTTCACGTGTATCTTGTCGAACTCAGAAATGTTTCTATCAAATTCGGGAATTTAGACAGAATTTTGAATGGAACTCTTTATTTACTTCACAGTGTAGCGTGCTCTTGTTCCGTCAGCCATGGTTGGATAGATGTCCTAAGTAATTTGCAAGGATCTGTGGCGCAGTGGTTAGAGTACTTGAAAAAATCAATTGTAAAAAGTGATATTCTTCTGAAGGTTCAGTGTGGGCGACCGAAAAATACAATTGCAAATTACTTAGGACCTCTATCCAGTCATGGCTGACAGAACAAGAGCACATGAAGTAAATAAAGAGTTCCGCTCAAAATTCTGTTCAAATTCTCGAGTTCGAGAAGATACACTTTAAGAAAGTCAGAGGTTACATAGACCGAAACGTTGTGAAAATCACACTCAAGATGAGAACAGTAGTCCAATGAATCTAAATAATACGAATAACCAATCCCTATCTCAAAAATTCACAATCTTTAAATGAAAGAAATGTGGAAGATTTAATCATTTACTAGAAGTTAAAACTCCAAGAAAATAGGTGGAACTTTGTGGTTTGTGAAAACATTATTAAATATTGGTTAGAAAGTACATTTTATGCAATTGTCGAAGAAAGAATTTAGCATCTTAGAGAGCAGTCAACAGAAAAATGCTTCATTGATTTTTGAAAAAAAAAAACGATTTTTTAAGCAACGACTCTAGTGAAGATTAGAGTCTATGTTATTATTTTATCAAGTAGACACAAATAAAATTGCTCACACTAACACTCGCATTGCACGGAATGAATATAAGTTACACTGTTTGCCTCAATTCTATTTTTATTAGTATGACTTAATTATTATAATGTTCAATTTTTCAAATAATAAAAAAACAAATTTATTACCTTAACCCTGAAATTCATGACTTAGGGTTAGTGTTGTGGTTAATGAAAAGTTCTTGTCCTAATCATCATTAGGTAACAACCGAGTTTTTTTATACCACAAATGTAAAAATTATTTTCTTATTAAATTTGTCTGAATGTATCATCTATTTTATTTTGTGTCTGTTAACTCATTTGTTCAACCATCGATTCTTAGATTAATAAAACAACTAAACTGTATATCAACTCTTAAACTATAATTCTGAAGCTTCTCGTTATACAAGACGATTCTAGAAAAATATCAAAAGAAAATTATTTTGGGAAATATCAACTGTCTATACGGATAGAGGCACATTAGGAAGTTTATCCCTAAAAATAATGAATTCTAGTGCGTAACATTGCAAAGAATAGAAGTTTTAATAACTATATTAGATTAATCATGAATAAAATGCCTCTCAACAATGTACGAGGAATTTTATATTTACTGAACATATCTTGTTGCAGAGGATAATTATTTTTTATAGGAAAACAAACAAGCCTTCATTATGATGTTGTTTTCCTCAAACTGACATACCGATGACTTCCTCTGGTTGGTCATGAGTAATTACATGGTTGGTCATGGGTAATCACATGATACTAAATTTGCTAAGATTATGCGAATTAGTTAAAAAGTAAAATTTCATCATCATAGAAAAATTATGAAAATTATTTAAAAATTCTTTACTGTTTTTTTTTATTGTGTACGAAATGCCTTCAATATGTTTCCAAACTTTTATTGTTAATATATGAAACTGTAGTCCACTTCGAAGTAATCTCATCCAGCTGCAATGCACTGGTTCCACCAACTTCTCAAAAGCCCCATGGAAGTTCTCTTGTGTGAGCGCGTCAATGACCCTCGTCACAGCCTCTTTCATCTCCTCAATTGTCTCATAACGACAACCTCTAAGGTTTTTCTTGCGCTTAGGGAATAACCAAAAGTCACAAGAAGCAAGGATTGGACCGTAGGGAGGGCGAGGAACTAACTTGATGTGCATCTTGGTCAAATAGCCTGTGACAAGAATGGAGTTGTGGACTGGTGCATTGTCCTGGTGGAAATGCCACTGACCCGATTTGAAGAGTGCTGGCCTCTTCGGGCTAAATCTCTTCCTGAACTCCCTTAAAACCTAAACTATGTATTCTTGGTTGATTGTCTGTCCAATGGGAACCCAGTCCATGTAGATTATGCCCGTGCTATTAAGGGATCATCATAAGTTTCTGGGTGTATTTGCTGCCTGGAATTCTTGAGTTTGGGAAAGCCAACATGCTTCCACTAGGAATTCTCTCTTGGTCTCTAGGTCATACCAGTAAATCCAGCTTTCATCGCAGGTCACCATCAAGAACTGTGGGATCTGAATTGATCAGCTCAACCTTCTTGCTTCTGTCATGACAATGTCTTTCCTTTTGATCTTCTCTGATTACCCTTGGGAAAAACTTCATGCAAATCTTTCACAACTTTAGTTTTTACGTGAATGAATTGTGTGTACAGTTCTCACACTGATATCAAACTGTGCATTTATTGTCTCTATAGACACACGACGGTCTTTATACATAAAATTCTTTATTTGGTCAATCAACTGACTTTTCATCATCCCTCACAGACTTCCTTGAATCTCTTATGCCACTCAAAACTGGTGCTCGATTTATGCAAGATAGTCCAAAAGCAGTCTGAAATATTCTATACGTTTCTTTGGTATTTTTCCAAGTTTAAAACAGACTTTTATTGCATATCGTTTTTCTAAAGTGTCTTCATGTCTAAATTGCATGTTTGAAATTCACCAGCTGTGACAATCAAGCTTTAGTAGGATGTATTTCAATTCTTGGTATATGGTCATCTCATAAGATGTATAGCAATGGCATACTAGATTTTTAAGAGTCAAAAACAATTTTAAAAGCTTGTACAAAAAAAGTCTACAAATTTATTTAACGTATCTCGTATATGCACTATTTTGTTGGTAAAATATTCCATGAAAAATGAAAAAAACACAATTCTATTCCAACATGAAAAAATTGAAAAATAGAGTATTTAACATTTCGGTATACTTTTCAGTGAGTTGAAATTCTTTTTTTAAAATTATAAAATATTATTCAAGCAATCTATATTTTATATCATAATCAGTCAAAACTTGTTACACTATTTATATTTTTGATATGCGACAACAACTAATCTGTTCTGTCGTTGGTCAGTAAAGAAGAAATCCATTATAATGTGACAATTTTTATTTTTGTCTCAATCCAGAATATCCCTTTTGGGAGATATCGATTTTTTTTTGTGTCAAAAAATAATTTTGTCCTCAATTTTGTTCTAGTGGGAAGATAAGTAAATATACAGGGACTATATTTCTGAATATTTAAACGTGATAAGTTTCTTGTTCTCTTTGAAATATTCTTAAGAATTGTCCATAGCTGTTAGAAATCAAACATTATCATAATTGTAGATGACGTTGCGGAAGATGAAGAGTCTACGATGCTTCGGCGTGTAACTCACGAATAAATGAAAATAAAATGTTTGGGATTTATTTTATATCTTTCAATAACATTTAAATGAAAAAATATTTTAATCGATTTATTAATCAAAATTAACATAGATATTGGATAAATATTTTAATATCAAACATTATATGAAGTTACCACAAATTGATAAGCTAGTTTATTCAATAGTGAAAGGAAATTATGAATTGACTGATTTTAGCAAGAAACTAAAACACAGAAATTCCGCTTTTTAATTACGTTATCATTCAAGTAATGCAGGTCGACATATTCTGTTCAGTATATGGAATAGTGGATGTTTTAATATCCCTTATATTACTTCAGTAATGGCTAAATAAAAAAGAGATAATTAATATTGTTAACATGTTCGTCAATTTTGGCAACCAAAACTTTTATAGAATTAAAAAGAAACCCGATATAGTCTAAATAATTCAAATAGTACAAATTATCTGTCTTTATTTTACAAATTTCGAAACATAAACCTTTCTGTATGAACATTTTTATCCGGATACACAGAACATTGAATGTGTCCTCCTGAGATTCGCGTGCAACATTTCAATTACATTCCATGGTGGCTTTGTATAAACTTTCAAATCAACAAACAAATAAATATACAAACCAACAAACATCTTCTTTGGCTTTTTCCAGTGTCGTATCTGTTCTGATACTAGATTATCTATTTTGTTCTCGATTAGTGAAAAAGATATTTTTCTAGACTGAGACAATTTTAATTTTTGTTCCCATTTCGCACCCGTTTTGGAAGGAATTGGATTCACCTTATGCTAAAACCCGACTTTGTGTCTTACTTTGCCCTCATGGGGAGGTAAGTAAATAGGAACAAAGGTTATTGCAAAGAATACTCGAATTTTCTCATTTATTGAAGTAATAATAATGATTAGACTAAAAACAGAATCAAATAAAGACAAGTTTCTAACAAAATGTGTTGCATTGTCAGGATTCCATTTTTACTCATAAAGAAACGAACAAAAGGCATTGAATGATAATTGATTTTTTTTTAATTTAATTTCTCGACACAATAAATGTGATGCCTTTTGTTAAATTTGTAAACTCCAGCTTTCTACTTACTCAAATGCACTTCCAATCTGTAATAATCCAGTTCCCATTATTTTTGTTAACTCTTTCTCCAGGAAATAAAAATGTTTGGTTTATGGAATGATTTGGGAAATATCATTAAATCGCTGTTTAACAATGACGTCCAGCAGAAACTCAATGATATGGAAATGAATACTATTCTTGGGGGAAGAGGTTTTAAATTTTGAATTTTTTAATTGTTTCTGATTGTTAATCTCAATTGAAACGCCTTCTCACCTAAAAACAAAGTGACAGATATTTTGCTTGTGTAAGTGTGTGTTAACAATAATGATTCTATTCCACACATTTTTAGAGATTGCTGGCAACAAGATGGTCCCACTTATATTTTCATGTTGTTTCAACTCTCAAATAAAAAATCTGTTGACAGAATAAAAAGGAAGGAATAAATAGTCCATTTCTATTCGCCAATGATTATATATTTTTTATTCGTTTTTATTAGATTTCAAGTATTGCATAGAAATTTAGGAAGAATTTATATACTTGAAAAATGAAAAAAATATATCAGGATAAACTATAACATGTACTTTTATTATGAAAGTATTTATAGTTTGTAAAATCATTAAAATTAGTTACTTTCCTCAGCCTCACAACTCCCGATTTCCTTATTTTTCCTTAAAATAAATGAGCAATGTTTTTGACAAAGAGCAAAAAATTGATGTTTTCTGGTTTGAAATCTATCCACCTAGCACTTATGGTTGGCTGGTTTTTAATTTTGAAGTATTTTAAGCTCCTTACATCAAATAGCATCATGCTGTTATGCTTATCTAGAACGATTTCCATATATGAAGCGAACTTCTTAAACCAGTTACTTGCATTCCATGTTATATTGGGCGATATCCTATTGTGCATAAAAACAGTGCCTCCATTCAACTAAACTTTGTGTATCACTTTATTGTAGCTCAATATTTTTTTAATTTTGAAATTGCTATGAAACGTAGAGAAGTGAAATTTGGTATACTGGAAGAGCACAACAAGGTGCCTTATTTTCCTGATTTTTGTAGAATTAAAACAAATATTTTGAAAATTATGATAATTTTTCTATTTTCTGGTAATTTTAAGTGTGTATCACTTTATTGTGGGTCTCCCAAATGTCTACAAACGGTCGATTGACAGCTAGTGAAAAGGAACGTGTTGTGGCAAGTTTTGCGAATGGTTTACCTCTCATAGGTCTATCCAAGAAGTTTGGAAGAGATCAAAGAACATTGTCTCTATTCGTTGAAAATCCAAACATCAAACCAAAGAAAGACAAAAACACAAGAAGTCAGTTTCTTCTCCTGGTGTTAGAAAAATTCGGCATCAATTTATCAAGCAGCCGGGCAACAACAGTGCTACTATATTTGACAAGGCTGGAATACCTTTCTTGTCCAGAAAGAAATGCTGCGCTGTTTTAAACGAAATTGCAAGAAGCATTAAGCCTATAGCAAGATCTGTTTTAAACCGAACTCATAAAGAAAATGTTTGGTTTGGGCTCAGAAATACATGAAAACCAGCTTTAAAAATGTTCTTTTCACCAATGAAGCCAAAGTAACCCTTGATGGACTAGATGGGTGGGCCAAAGTAGGAGTCCTCTTGGATACCCTGTACCTCATCAATTCCGTCATCAACAGGGAGGTGTAGGTGTCATGTTTTGGGCTGAAATCATCTGCGATGAACAAATTGGACCATTTTCAGTGCCAGAAGGTGACAAACTGACAAGCCAGTCTTATATTGTATTTTTAAATGAGCATTTGTCAGCATGGCTTCATGACCTTCCATTGGCGTATCATCGCAAATTGATCATTATGCATAACAATGCGCCATCTCACTCAGTCATTAGTGGAAAAAATTTGATGACATGGCCACCTTGTTCTCCAGATATAAACCCAATTGAGCAGCTCTGGTCAATAATAAAGATAAAAATTTATAAAGGAAGTGTTCAATTTTCGACATCATCAGTTGACAAGAGGCAATTCAAAATGATTTTAAAACATGGGAGTTATATTGATAAATAAATATTTCCTTAAACAAAATAATGCAAAATTCAATCTTGTTTTTGATTAATATTGTTACTGAGTATGTTCTTTATTTCATATAAACAGAAATATGAAGTTAGAATATTGTTGTATTACCAAAAATATACATTTTTAGACACTTGCAATAAAGCGATATACACTTAAAATTACGAGAAAATAGAAAAATTGGTATAATTTTCAAAATATGTGTTCAAATTCCACAAAAATCAAGGAAATAAGGCACCTTGATATGCTCCTCCAGTGTACCAAATTTCACTTTTCAGCGTTTCATAGCAATTTCAACATTTAAAAAAATATTGACCTGCAAGAAGGGAATAGAAAGGGTTTATCAAAAGATGGTTTATGTTTACTTCACGTGAAATGAAGAGATCTTTGAAGTAAAACTTGAAGTAATCTGATACATATGAATGGTTAGTTGTAAAAATTTGAGATAATTTATTATAAAAAGTTGAGATAACTTATTTAATCTGAATGATTAGTTATAAAAAATTTCTTCAACATGAAATGTTAAATGTTTGATCTAGTTTTCCAGATAAACAATACTGATAAAATTTCTCCAAAGAAAATCTGTTAACTTTATAAATGCTAGGATATTATGTGATGAAATCACAATCTTTTTTTTTCCTTTAAAAATAAATTATTTTGCTCAACTTTATTCACCATTGATTGGTTTCTTTCTTTGAGCAAAATTATTTTCAGAAAAAGTGATTTCGAAAAAAGATTTTAATGTGAATTTATTAATCAAATTAACTATAAAAAGTGCTATCGTCAGTGTTTTAACTATTATAAATAAGAGATAACATTGTCTGAATAAGATATTCGCTACGATTGCGATTAACAGGGAGATGTAAAGCTGTCAGACGTCAAAGAATCATGTTTATTGGATACACAGTTTACAAAACTACAAAAAATATAATCAACTACAGTTATATTAATGAGAGGAAATGTGTACATATTGCCATCATAAAATTAAACTTAAAGATATCGAACTGTATACAGAAGGAGTTTATCATAGAAATAAAATCACTTTTTGAACAATTAGGAGTTATACTGAAGATCAATTCTGCATTGAAATTTATTTATTGTGATCAGAACTTTTGTTTTTTGGATTAAGTAATTAATAATTGTTAACGGACTAGTGTCTCAAGAAGCAATGGATGAACTCTGAAGTTGAGCATGACGAGGAATTTCTAGAGAAGGAGGAGTAATATGATTTTCAACCTTTAATAGAGTCAGGCATTATTCCAAAATTTTATTTTCTATCTTTCAGGTAAGCTGGACTGTCTAAGGTAAATTTGATCTTTTATAGACAGAGAAAATGATTACAAATTGCTTATAAACACTGGTACAAAAATAATAAAAGATATAATTATAAATAACATTTTATTTTCCTAGTTTTATTTGCTATTATTTATGCCCAACACGGCCTTCACTATCATACAATATTTCGATGGATATAAACTTGCATTAAAATAACTGTTATGTAACCTATACAAAAACATTTGTGCTTCATTATCAAAGGAGTTCGCCAGGCTGAATGCAGGATTTACATTCTACGTTCCTTATTATAGTAAAGCAGTGTTCACTCCACCACCAACTAATTAGAATCATTGATTTAATCTGGTTCTACCAGACCAGACCAGGCTGTCTATTGGCTTCCTGAGACGAAATGCACCTACATCGATTTTCTGTTTTTCTTTTCTATTCTCTTTTGTAAAACTTAACTATGTTCTGCAAAAGCAAAAAAACAACCCCCTTCCCCTCTCCTTTCCTTTTCCTTCCCTACTTACCAACCCCGTCGCCCCCCCCCCTTTTTTACCCTGTTGGTAGGGCACTAGAATTAGCCGACTACCCCCCTGCAGAGGGTAAAAATCCCTCAATGGGGCAATCAGTTAGCCGTAGGTTGCTACCTGTAATGGTGATTGAGCTAACCTAGACCTGGGTGCATAAAAGTCTAGGCACTGCAACACATTACTTCAGCCCTTACTTCTGCTAGACGGTCGGTCGGAGAGGCCTGATCCGACCAATCGGCCAGTCACGCCAAGCCCTAGCACTTACACCCAAAGTACCAACTACCACAACAAAGAACGAAACTTAAAGGTACTCCCATCTTTTTATTTTTATTTTTTAATTTAAAAATTTTTTTTTATTTATTCCCCCACTACAAAAAATAAGCAAACCAAGTAAGTGCTAGAAGGCGGTGGCAAGGGTCAATCAATTGGAAAGACCAGAACTCAACACTCCATCTGAGCAAATGTATTTTTGAGGACATATTGAACAGAAAATATAGTGGTTGAGAACTCCTTACCAAAAGAGTATATCTTCCACGTAGCCCCGACATGGTCAAAGCGAATGGGTTTCCCCCTTACCATGCCCCAATTTTTGACTCCGAGGTGGGTAGGGAGCGTGGTTGATGAAAAATAAATCCCAAAATCCATGGCTGATAAAAACAAAAGCATCCCCCTCAAAACCCTTAAAAAAAAACATTCCTCCGACTCTGACCTCTCAAGCTCAGATGAAGAACAACAATTAAAAACTAGAAAAACCATTCCAACTATAGACGAAAGAAACTTCCCACGATTCGTGGTTATTGAATTAATCGAAAATAAAAAAATTGGAAATTTATCACCTTTCCTAATAGAAAAAACATTATCCACAAAAAGTAAACCAAAAATGATCAAAAAAACAAAAGATGGAAATCTACTAGTTGAGATAACCAATCTTAGAGATGCTCAATCTCTACTCAAAATGGAGAACTTCCATGAGTACAAGTGCAAAGTCTTTCCCCATAAAACACTAAACACTTCGAAAGGAGTAATTTGAAGTTATGAACTATCGCTAGCTACTGAACCTAATTAGAAAAACAAGGAGTAATCAACCACATCCGCATGAACATAAAAAGAAACAATAAAATAATAACAACCAACACATATTAACGTTTAACAAATCAACAATACCTAAGGAAATAAAAATTGGCTACTTAAATGTAAAAGTAGTCCAATATATCCCAGCCCCATTAAGATGTTTCCATTGTCAAAAATATGGACATCATAGAGAAGCCTGTAAAGAAATAAAAATATGTGGAAAATACGGCAACAAAGAGCCTGACCTGTTGAACAATCTTATTATTTTTCTTAGTTGGTGCGACGAAATGAAAGTTATTGCGCTGAACTGAGAGTTTAGTACAACTTTCAAAGTTTGTTCGGCGAATTTGAGAATTCAGGACAACTTTCAAAGTTGCATTATTCAAATAACGATTCTCATCTTTATTGGATCAAATTTGACCGAATGACAGACTGACAGAATGGGTGTTGAGTTTGAAATTCAGTTTTTGGATTCCTCAGTTCGACGTGACGATTATTAAGTTTGAAAGATGCACCTGACCGAGGTGACATCGGTCGAAACGTTTTGGATATAATAGCTAAGATAAGAATAGTAGACTGAACAAGAGAATTAATGTGTATACGAATATACTTTATTTTTACTGATAATTTAACTTATTTTCATTCTGCATATAATTTTAATGTAATCCTTCTAATAGGAAAGTGTTAGCTGATCACCAAATCAGACTTCCAACCTTCTTATTCGATAATATATAGAATTACATTTTGTTTGTGAAAAATGGATACGAAGTGTAAAGATTTAACTTT
>NC_136499.1:77820741-77873241 GCF_053919585.1 Euprymna scolopes | reverse complement strand
TGCCTTCATGTATATGAATTTCGACTGACGAACCCAAAATATCAAGTTTTTGCTTTAATTTTACAATATGTATTTTTGTTTTTTTCGTGCAGAACGACGAAATAAACTGTATGAAAATATAATGATTCAAAACTGGATTTTATCTCTAAATATTTTGTAGGTTTGCACCACAAATGCCACATAAAATTTATTATGTCTAAACTATTAGCCATTATCTTATGTAAATTTAGAACATTTTAGACACATTTAGACGTTATAATAAAATCCTACATTTACTCCTAGGAGCAACACAATCACAATCGTAGCATCTTTAGAGGAAGCAGTTCCTGTTTTTCCCCTGCTACACCCAGTCAAGATTGGGAGGAAATATACATTCTACAGATATTGTGCTTGCACCCTTTGTAACTTGATCATAAACTCAGACATAACATAATCTTTCCATTTCCCGATTCAAAATTAATAAATTCTCCCTTTTCATTGGCTTAGAGCTGACCATTCGATTACTCCTGAATTACCTATTGATACATAAACGAACGCTATAAAACTTTTCAAATATGGCAGCACTCTCCACAAGAGGCAATCGTTTTAAAAAAATAAAGCAATACTATATTATAGCATATTTTCCTACAATTAGATAGATTTCAATCATGTTACTTATCTTGTCCACATAGGTTTTTGACTCCGAGAGAGAGAGAGAGAGAGAGAGAGATGAAATAAAAAATGGTTTAGATATTGTTTGTTGTGTAATGTTCTTTTATGCCAAAGAAAAAAAACAAACATTTCACGGCATCAACATTATCTACAACAGTTTTTATTTCTTCTCTCTCTCTTTCTTCCTCTCTCTATCTCGCTCACTTTTTACATTTCTTTTTATGCCGAAGAAAAAATAAGAAACATTTCACTGCTGCAACACTACCTACAACAGTTTTTATTTTCCCCTCTCTCTCTTTTTCTCTCTCTCTCTTGAACGATTACTCCGAAGAAAAAGAAAGAGCTGATATTTTTATGGCTGCATGAAAATGACTTTAATATCTCTTCTAAGATAATTTGCAATCGGCTTTATTTGTGACTGGTTTTTGTTTGAATCATTTTTCTTTTACTTTATTTTCAGTTTTATTATAATATTAAAGCTTTTTTAATTCTGGAAATTTTTTAAATCAAATTTGAAGATAAAATGTTTTACATATTGTAACTACTTTTCAAAAATAATTCTTATAAATTAATTTTGAAAACTGTTTGACAATTTTAAGGTGAATTGTTTGATGTGGGGTTTCATTTATAAATGAAAAGATTAGCAACAAATAAATTCTGAAGTTTTGATTTTGCTTTTATCATTGATATTTTTTTATTTTTGTTTGTAATATATACGTTTCGTGGTTTATTTAGTCTTTAATTTTCAATCCTAAATAACTTGATTGCAGATTGTCTGCCATAAGTTTGGAAATGAGGACTAAACTTGTGCTTAAATAACTTCAAATTTTAAAGTCAACAATTTTTAAAAATTCGATCTTCTAAGTTATACGTATACCTGTCTGTTTTTTTCATCGATAATTTTTAAATATAAATAAATATATAGAATTTTTTTTTTAAGCCAAAGACAATGCGGGGAAAGACCGGAATTATGGAAGTAAAGAAAGAAAACAAACAAATGTAAACGGGTGTGCTTGAGTAGAGAAGTGTCTAGCCTTTATTCGTCTATCTTTCCCCACTTCAATGTATAATTATTTATAACCAAGTTGCTGGTATGCCCGGTGTATGTAAAGTCCGTGGGTGGTATGGAACTTTGATTAATTTCGAGAGAAAGGGACCTCTCTTTTTCAAAAGACAAAAGTGGATTCAAGATGGCGAAAAAAAAAATTCTATATATTTCTTTACCAACAATGCTTCAAGCAAACTACTACCTACTTTTAAATATAAATATAGTTTTGCAGGAAATTCATAGATAATAAACATATGAAAAATATAATAAAAAAGATTATAAAAATATAATGAAAAACATTGTATAATCATTTATATTTGTTTTAATAAATAATCTCATGTTGACTTAACAGAAACGCATTTCACACATTTCAAAATGTTAATATACAAATCCAATTTTCCAAAATCTTTCATCAGATAGACCCCAAAATATTAATTTCAGTGCATTGTTCTACTATTTTTGAACTAATCCAGTGTATTCTTAAAATGTTATTTTTAACATGATTAGATAATCCCTTCCAAGAGTATAAGTTTACAGCTTCTTAGAGTAGGTATCAAATTTAAGGTCATCATCTTATTGATAGATGTATACACATTAAATATTCGTCCTTCTGTTTCTTCTCTTGATGGCATTCATCCAATATCGAATAAGCCGGTCAGATTTCATATGACTCTACTCTTTATGATTGGCAGCATCAGCTCTTGCGATGTTTAGCAATCATGATTCCATGCTGTGAAGGCAGGGGTGAGATATAAGTTCAAAATACGATTTCAAAATGGCTAACCAAGTTCTCCCCTGGGTGCCTTAGCATTTTCCCTAACCACGAAGCAGTATTGGTTATATTGCTTTCTTCATCTGCAAAGTATATCCAAACCAGCAGGGCATTTAGCAGCAAACTTTGGTTGCGCTTACGTTTGCAGTAATGATTCTATTCATTGTTGATGTTGTTGTTGCATAGGTGCACTTACTGCATGTGGTATAGGCAGAACTTTTATATATATGTGGCACTTTGTACTACGCGATATCTCATAAGAAAGCAATAGAATTACTTTTACTGCAAGAAGGGCGTACTTTAATTAAGTGGTCATAGATTTCAGACTTACATTGAATATTGCGGATTAAGGTTGCGCTGAAATTCTGGAATTTTTGCAGGCATATAATATTGATTAACGATTTCAAATTCCTTTGTTTTGGAAAGTTTTAATTGACTATAGAATTTTATACACAATCTAAAAATAAATCTTTTCAAAATAAAGTTCATGATTAATTTTCATTCAGAAGGAAGAGAATATTTAAGAAACGAACATATCTTCCTTCCATATTTTACGATCACAATTTTCTAACTGCAAACATAAAATCTAAATATTGAATTGTTTTTATTTATCTTTATTTGCATTGCTCACTGTATTTATCTTTTTCAACAATGGATGTCAGAAAATCGCCTCATTTTGGAGACCTGTGTAAGCTAATTAATAAATAACTGAATCAATTTAAAATCTATCTCGATAATAAATCTAACAAAATATGTAAAGGTCTAAAAAAACTGATAGTGGTTTTCATAAACGTATACTTCAAAATGGCTGCACTAGTGATGGAATCAAATAGTTTTAGAATACTATGAAGAATCATATGAGGAAATTTATAATGCCATTTCAATAATAATTTAATAGACAAAGAGAAAAGATATAATGCTTCATTATGACTCCTCCGTATGTGTTAAAATGGTTACATTTTTTCAGATTGTGTACGTTTTGTCTACTTATAGATATGCAATGTTTTGAGGCCATTCTGTAATTGGAAGACAAGTAAAAAAAATCATAAAAATGTATCCACGTTCAATAGCCAAATGGATATTTATGATGTCCGTGTAATTTTCAGATCACCTTCAGGCATGACTTTCCAAACTTTGCATTGACCCGGATACAATGAATTCCAACCACACGTCAATCTTGTACATTGGCTTGCTTATATTTGAAAGGAGACACTCAGAGCTGGATGTAGTTATTTGCAGGAAATCAATACAATGCCTTATAATGGGATGAGTTGGCACAATTATAAATATAAATAGTTGTCATAAAGTTTTTTTTTTATATATTCATTGGTGCAGATTGTACAAGTGATGTTATGAATGAAATGTTGTCTCATATTTAGCCGAAATATTTTTTCTTTTGCACTTTGTATTATTTACTTGTCGTTTTTTAAATTAAAAACAAAAGTAATTTTTTTATCAGCGGTTGATTTAGCTGAGTGTGGTTTTAAAAGATCAGATTATTAAATGCATGAGTTGCTTAGTACTTTTTTTTCTCGCTCACATGCTCCTATCCGAATTCGTAGTAGTAGGTTGACATCAGTGGATTCTTTTTCAAACTGATATAAATTAGTGCATAGTGAAAATAATAAAATTAAATAAAAATCATTTTTGCAAGTGTAGTCAATCGCAACTTCATTTTCCTTTTTATATAGCTCGGGCAACGCCGAGTACTTCTGCTGGTCATACAATAAAGCAGGTACTACATCTTACATGTTCTTATTTATGCTCATATTGATGTTGTTTTGCCAATTAACAAATTTTAAAATATTTTTGAAGGTGAATGCCTAATTATTATACACGCACACCTACGGTAATTGCTTAACTTTTTATTTGATTATTTACTCAAAGCAACTTGTTCATTAAAAAAATCATAATGTTTTTTTAAGTATATTTTTTTCTAAATTTCACCTGATATTATATACACCGAGTAAGACAATGAGAATGCAATAAAAAACATTGTCTGCTATATTAATAATGTTATGATGCTTTGGCAATAAAATAATTAAAGTTGTTATCTGTCCAGGTGAAGAAGCCGTATATATAATGTGTCTCGATTCTCTATCATTAAAACTACTAAAAATAAAATTGATTACTTGTGGCTTGTACATGTTCATCATGTTTGTTATTTGCATAAGAAACAAAGCAATTATGTCTGCCAAGATAAAATCAAGCATCAAAGTGTGTGTTAAACTACTTCATAGAATAGCTTTATCCTATAATTCATGCAACATTAGAAGTCTACTGAGGGAGAGGGAGGGGGGAATAGAAAGAACTTTGTCTTTATCACAGAGAGAAAAATTTATTCTTGAGGGATATCTACATTAATGATCTTCCAAATCACATCCTTACATCATTTGTAGACATTTATGCTGACGACACTACCATTTATGGTAGCACATCTAAGACAGTAAACGACCAAGTTCTCTCCAATTCTCTCTCCTCTGATCTTGAGCACATAGTACAATGGGGTAAGGAGTGGCTGGTTACTTTTAATGCATCTAAAACCAAGCTTCTCTCTTTACATCATCAACATTCTGATCCACATCTGGCATCAATTGAAATGAATGGCTCTCGTCTTCAGGAGGCCTCAAGTTTTGACAAGCTTCTGGGCTTGACCATTACTCCTGATCTTAAATGGAACACGTACATCAAATCTGTTGCCAAGGCCACTGGAAAAATGGTGGGATCTTTTTATCGATCCGGTAGATATCTCACTGCTGATGCTATTCTCTATCTATATGAGCCAGGTACGTCCAAGGATGGAATACTGTTGCCACATCTGGGCAGGAGCTGCTAGAAAGGACTTGTCCTGCCTTGATAGAGTCCAAAATAGACTTCGTAGCCTCGTAGGAGATGTCCTTTTCTCTTCCTTGCAACCTCTATCTCACAGAAGAGATGTTGCGAGTCTGTCTCTGATGTATCGTTATTTTCATGGAAAGTGTTCGACTGAGCTTTAGTCTATGGTCCCTCCTCACCAAACTTTCACAAGAAACACACGTCTAGCTGAAAACACTATCAATAATTCTCCCCACTCTTTATCTGTGCCTAAACCTAAACGTAGATTCCATGAACAAAGCTTCTTTCTTAGAACTGCACGCCTGTGGAATTGTCTTCCGTTTCCCTGCTTTCCGGCTGACTACAATATGGTTGTCTTCAAGTCTAACGTAAATAAGTTCTTGATGAGCCGTTCCATATAAGTTATCAAATTTAACAAATTTTCATTACTAATGATTACTATATTGTCCAATTTCTACTGTACACTCTTTAACCCTTATCCTTGAGTGGTCTCTTGGCCTTGATAATGTGTTGGTGCCTATGTAAAAAAGTTTTTTTAAAAAGTCCAATGTGAACAAGTTCTAATTGAATCGTCCCCCTAAGTAATCCAATTTACAAAATTCCCACTGTTTACTATGCTAAAATCACAATGACTAATGTATACCTATTAACCCTTATCCTCGAGTGGCCTCTGGGCCTTGATAAGTGGTGATACCCATGTAAAAAAAAAAAATAAAAAAGATATATTTTAATGTTGACTCTTAAAAATACTATCTACTATTTGGAGCTTTGGGTCTAAAAAAGTTGATGCATTTAATAACAATTTAATTTATCGACAGAAAAATCAGATTCTGTTAGATTTATAATTTTCAAGAATACAAACTTTTTCTTCATATTGAAGAGTTGTGATACAACCAAAGTGCGTGGAAATGACGCACTCTTTAAGAGAAGTTGCGATTACCTTTTATTTTATCTTTTATTAAGCCATTTTGAATTTTCAAGTGAACACACAGCAATTTAAATATTTCTATTAATAAATTGTATTAATTTTGATATGCACTACTAAAAATATTCTATTTAGTATTTTATTAATTTATTATTTATAATTATTATATATTTACTTAGATAATATTAATAATTGTAATTCATATAACAAATGTCTATATATTTATTTTATTTGAAACTATTTAGAAAAAATATATATTCTATTTCCGGTTATACCAATTGTTGATTTTATCTAAATTTTATATCCATATATAATTCAGTTTTATTGCCATAAGGGGATAAGGGATCATGCACTGCTGCAGTATTTGACAGTACATATTGGAGTCTGTTTCCCTCAATGAAATGTAACTCTCCAATACCTGCAGCACTCATGTAGCCCCAGACCATGAGATTTACACCAGCATGCTTAATTGTAGGCATGGCACACTTATCTTTGCACTCCTTAAATTGGTGTGCATGTCTGTCACCCTAAGAGGAAACCTCTTCTGAAGGCAATACACAAGGAAGCCTGCAAACAGTTTGCTGAAGACGTGTCAACAAAGAACATTGATTACTCGAACCATGTCCAATGGTCTGATGAGATGAAATTTAATTAGTTTTGTGGCGGTGACCAGGTGAGGTGTACAAAGATAAATGTGTCATGTCTACAATTAAGCATGGTGGTGGGAATGTCATTGTCTGGGGCTGCATGAGAGCTGCAAGTATTGGTTATATTTCATTGAGGGAAATATGAACTCCAACATGTCAAATACTGCAGGAGCGCATGATCCCCCTCCCTCCAGAAACTGGGTTGCAGAGCAGTGTTCCAGCATGACAATGACTCAAAACACATCTCCAAGACAACCACTACTTTATTAAAGAGGCTGAGGGATAAGGTGATGGACTGGCCAAGCTTGTTTCCAGACTTGAGCCCAATAGGACATCTTTAGGGCATCCTCAAGCAGAAGGTGGATGTGCACAGAGTCTCAACTATCCACCAGCTCCATGACGTCGTAATTGAAGAGTGGAAGAGCATTCCAGTGGCTACATGTGAAGCTCTGGTAAAGTCCATGCCCAGGAGAGTAAAGGCAGTTTTGGATAATGATGGTGGCCACACAAAATATTGATTGTTGATATGTTGCATGTTAATATTGACAACTTTTCGTAAGAAGTGTATTCACTTTTGCCAGGGATTTAGCTTTTAATGGCTATATTTTGAGGGGAAAATAAATTAACTCTGTTATATCTGCTGCAGACAGACTACTTTTCATTGTGTCAAAAAACATTTTTTGCAGTGTTGTCCAATGAAGAGATATACTTAAATATTTGAAGAAAATGTGAGGGGTGTACGCACTTTTATTCTAATAAAAATATAATAAATTTATAACTTAAAATACAGCATTAAGAATTGATTATATAATGTTAAATTGAATTTAAAAAAATATTCTGAATGCTACAATATTTTAAGTTATAAATTTATTATATTTTTTACTAGAACATCTTGTCCTTTTTTTCCCATGTTTTTACAACTAGTCCTTTTCTTTTCCATGTTTAAGCTTAACCATATTACTTTTCATGCTCGCATTTTTCTATTGTAACCCATGATTTTTCCAGGTTTCCAGTAAATTCACTTGTTCTGTTTAAAGTCAGTCTTATTTTCTTGCCCCATAAACATAACATACACATATGTAAAACAATGTACGACACTCGTCTGCCATAAGTTTGGAAATGAAGACTAAACTTTCATTCTCTCTGTTTCATTTGTTACTTCTCTTTTCGCGAGAGCAGTAAATTGTAACAACACTAGTTGCTGAAGCGACGTGGTTGCTATGGAAACCAGTCAGAAAAAACGTCGCGCACCACCTTACGTTTTTCTTACGATTTTGAACACCAGTAAATTCATCATAACTTTTTTTTTTTTTTTTTTTTTTTTTTTTTTACACAGTGATCACCACTTATCAAGGCCCGGAAGCCACTCAGGGATAAGGGTTATTGTAAGTACATCACGTTAGTGAGGAGATTTTATGAAGTGTTTAATTAGGGGGGCGGTTCATTAGGAATTTGTTAACATTAGACTTGAAGACATCCAAGTTGTAGTCCGGAGGGAAGCAGGCAGACGGAACAGAGTTCCACAGGCGTGCAGTTCTAAGAAAGAAGCTTTGCTCATGAAACCCGCGTTTTGATTTAGGCACAGATATAGAGTGGGGGAAATTTTTCACAGTGGATTCAGCTAGACGGGTGTTTTTCGTGAAAGATTGGCGAGGGGGGACCAGGGATTGGAGTTCAGACGAGCACCTGCCATGAAAATAACGATAAAACAAGGATAGGCTCGCAACGTCTCTTCTGTGGGAGAGGGGTTGCAGGGTAGAGAAAAGGGCATCCCCCACTAAACCACGAAGTCTATTTTTTACTCTGTCAAGGCATGATAGGCTGTTTTTGGCAGCTCCTGCCCAGATATGGCAACAGTATTCCATCCTTGGCCGTACTTGGCTTTTATATAGATAGAGAATTGCATCAGTAGTGAGATATCTTCTGGAGCGGTAGAAGGATCCCACCATCTTTCCTGCGACCTTGGCCACAGACTTGATGTACGTGTTCCATTTCAGATCAGGAGTAAACTTTTGTTTTACTGAACTAAAATTGAAATTTAATTTTTCACAATATAACTGATAAGGTGATCTACAAACTGTAATAATTGTTTGCAATTTGGTTGAAAAATGAGTTAGCGGTCAAACTTAAAAGCAGTTCTAAATGACTAAAACTGCTATTTAACCATATCATTCAAACACTATCGTGTTTGAATAATACACACACACATGTATGATATACATATATATATATATGATATACATATATATATATATATGATATACAAATATATATATATGATATACATGTATATATATGTGTGATATGCATATATATGATATACATATATATGTATATGATATATATATATATATATATATATATATATAATTATCATACATATAGACCCAGATACACACACACACAAACACATATATATATAATCGTTATTCTTTTTATGTGATATAAGACCATATATATATGTGTGTGTGTGTGTGTGTTTCACGAGGCTTCCGAAAGTGAAGGCCAGTTAGCATGACAGCGTGACGTCATTACCAGATCAACATGTAGGTATATGGTGCCTGAAGTTTCTTGTGTTCAACCACGTGACCACGCTAATAGCCGTAAAAATATTTTCCATTGACCCTTACATAATGGCTGTGCTAATTTTATGAAGGTAGTTCAAACGGGCATGTATTTTTTTTTCTAAAGAGACAGAACAATTCTCCATTTGGATAATTATATAATTGCAATGATTGCACATTGGGATAATTTTAATCTAACAAATTATAACAGTAAGTGAACTTGTTTTTTAAATTTTCTTAAAAAATTCGAAGAAAATCGAATATTTCATTTTATTTATTTTTTAAACTGCAAAACAAACAATTTTTATATGAGAATATTTTTTAGTCCGTTCTTTTAATAATAAATAAAACTTTTCATTGCGTATTTTCAAATATTTTAAAGTTTGAATCATTTTTCACGACAGTTTTTTTTTTTTAATTTATTTAACTAAAACGATCAACGAATTATATATTTTAGCACCGGGCGTAATTTATTTCTTTGAAATATATTTAAAACTTAAAGTTTTTGTTTGTTTTATAACATTTGAACTGTAAATAATTTACATGACTGAAATGGGAAATGAAATAGGAAATTCTCATATTCTTTCTAGAAAATTCATCTTAAAAATTCATTAACTAATCAGTTTTAATTAAAGTTTTGATATGAACTAAAAATAGATTAAATTTTAGTAAAGATCTTTTCTTGTGTTTTATCTCATAAATAAATGGGTACTTCATGGAGAACGTGGACCCTGCGTAAACGGTGTTTTTATTTAATGACTGCTCCCTGAAAGCGTTTTCTTTCACGTTCTTCGTATATATCTCAGACTTTTTTTTAATCGTGCGTGTATTTATTTATTTTTTTTTTTTACATTTTTTTTTCATTTTTGGGGGGTAAATTTGATACATACTTTTATTTCGTGCTTGTTTTTATTTTATTTCATTTCAATTTTTTTATTATTTTCTCTACTAAAGATTTTAATTTTTTTGTTAAATTATTTTTTCACACATATTCAAATAATGCTGCCTCCCACCCTTTTTTTTGGCTTCAAATACTACCTGCAAAAAGGTTTTCGTGATTAAATAAACCAAAGAAAACCTTTTGCTCATGCGCTTACAGGGAGCAATCATTAAATAAAAACACCGTTTATGCAGGATCCACGTTCCACGTAAAATATGAGTAAATGTTGAGCGCGCCCTGCTGAAATAATGTTATTATTTAGAAAGCCGTTCTTAACGGGGGAAGGTCTTTCTAACTATTCGACATTTTCATCTGACAATTTAATGAAAAAAAAAGATACTATAAAAATTTAATTTAACTTGGAAATACTATCTAAAATATAGCACGGTGCATACACTGCACAAACACTATTATTATTATTATAATGATAATAAAAAAAAATTGGTGTAGATGACATCGACTGACACCACATCAAATTGTTGTGTCTGGGTCAGGGAGGATGGAAAGACCGAGGTGGGGAGTACTAACCAGATCTCCACTGGAAGTGTGCAGTTCAAATCTGGTACCTTGGAGGTGGGGCATTTTGTCACCCAAACCCCAGGAAACACCAATGGCTGATGCTAACGAGAAATCAATGGCAAACGGCTGTTGCGATAACGTGCAATCATCTGCACGAGTGGTCAAGAGGTGGAGAACACTGGAAATCTGGGGAGACTTGTCATTCAGTCTCCAGGGAACACCACAGGTTACTGTCAGTGAGCGATCACTGATGATAGCCTGTGAGACAACTCGTAGTGAGTGAAATAATAATAATAATAATAATAATAATGTCCCCTCCCAAATTCACCACCACCCTGATTTAATATTGTAGATGTTTACTAAATTTTCTTTATTTTTAACCAATGTTCACATTATAGTATGATTGTCTTTTAGTAGTTGTGTGAACTTCATTTCCGTATTCATGTATTCTGCACTGATATGAAAATGAAGACTATAGTGGAGTATGGGATTCCTAACCATGTAACTGATGAAAATACGCTACACATTTTGATGAAAAACACGGGAAAAAATGGACATAGAAAAACAGAAAACCAAAACTTTAAATATAATTTCTGTATTATTTCAACATATAATCTTGTGGAGAAGAATCCAGCTCCTCAATAAGGGGCACTCTGGATAGGAACAAAAATGAAAATTTTCTCAGTTATGAAGGATTTCTCCTCCACCGACCAAGAACAGAAAAGGTGAAGTGTAGCATCAGAACAGATACTACACTGTGATCTTGTGCCGAAGGCCAAGAATTGTTTGTGTTTAATATGTTTCTATGATTGTTTGTTCCCTAAATTCATAATTCAGTTTTATCAGTATTAGATTGTATATTGCTTTAAAATTACATAATTTTACATAGATAAGATTTATATTTTATATTGAATAAAGTTCAGTATTATTATTAATCGAATTGGGGTCCTTTCTGTTCTTTTTAACATGTTTTAATGCTTTTTTTAAAAATTCCCTCATATAGTATCAACAGTGACAGTTTGACAAATCTTACCTACATTGCCTGCAGGCATTTTTCAGTTAACAGGCCTCCTTCCTCTCGGTGGCCTCAGTTTCACCAAGATATGTGCCACAAAACACCAGCCACGATTACTATATCTTGTCCGATTGACTACACTCTTTAACCCTTATCCTCGAGTGCATGGTCCCCCATGAATGCACAGTGAACGAGGCATAAAAATAATGACTAAGTTTAGCATTTGTCCCCCCCCCCATTTAGCCAAAATAAAAATCCCCAGTGGAGGTCAAATCCTGGTGAAAATAATCAAACGGTGCAGTTTTAGGCCTTAACATATGTACATTTGAGTTCTGCACCATGAAAAAAAGAAATTACTAAGTCCATCATTTTCCCTCCCCTCCCCTTTAGTCCCTAAGGCCTTAACATATTTACATTTGAGTTCAGCACCATGTAAAACTGCTAAGTAGACATATACAGAAAAATTTCGACAAATATGGTAAAATAGTCCCAAAAATGGAGTGTTCTTAATAGCCCTATAAGAGCCCGTGGGGCATACCCAAGAGTTATCCTGAAATATAGACAAACAAATTATATAGAAATCAGTTAGTTACAACTTTTCAGAAAGTTTTATAAAAATCCGAGGCATCAATTTTTTTTTTGATAAGCACGAAAGTGTCAATTTTGTTTTTGCTAAGCACAAAAGTGTCAATTTTTTTTTGCTAAGCACAAAAGTGTCAATTTTTTTTTTTTTGCTAAGCACAAAAGTGTCAATTTTTTTTTGCTAAGCACAAAAGTGTCAATTTTTTTTTTGCTAAGCACAAAAGTGTCAATTTTGTTTTTTGCTAAGCACAAAAGTGTCAATTTTTTTTTTTGCTAAGCACAAAAGTGTCAATTTTTTTTTTTGCTAAGCACAAAAGTGTCAATTTTTTTTTGCTAAGCACAAAAGTGTCATTTTTTTTGCTAAGCACAAAAGTGTCATTTTTTTTTGCTAAGCACAAAAGTGTCATTTTTTTTTGCTAAGCACAAAAGTGTTATTTTTTTTTTGCTAAGCACAAAAGTGTCATTTTTTTTTTTGCTAAGCACAAAAGTGTCATTTTTTTTTTGATAAGCACAAAAGTGTCAATTTTTTTTTTTGATAAGCACAAACTTCATTTATGAAAACTTACTCAAAAATATAAAATAAATTGATATGGTACTTCAACATTAAAAACTTAAAAATGATAGCAAAGCAACAACATTATGTATTCAAACTTAATCAGAATGTACACGTTTAGTATTCTCTATTACCTTCAAATGACTCCTACACCATACACTAAATCATCATTACATTTAGATATTGACTAATATCTACATAAATCCACCTCTCTCAACACACTGAAGTTTGTGTTTTATATGTAAATATAAAATTTCTTTTCATTTCAAACAAATGAGATACTTAGATTAGATTGGAAACACCAACAACCAATTTTACTTCCTGTTTTATGTTTGGCAATTTGGATTTAACTTTTTTTGTGATTAAATTATCCCAATTAATATCAATTTTTTTCCTTAATATCTCTTATTAAACACATCTTACATAATTATGTAGTTCAATGTTCAATTAATAATCAATAATAGTCCAACACATGACAGCATGTAAAACAAGCATTATACTGATTGTGATTAAAAAAAACATAAATAAGTACCTGAGAAAGAAAAGTTTTGCTGTTATCTAAATGATGTAAATTGGGGAAGTAATTTCATCATTATCATGAATAATCCTAATCCATCAAGAAATGTTTCTCCAGCAATTGGCAGACAAGAATTAGCCATCATCAAATAACAACAAGGCACGCAATTATAATCAAAATCATATCAAGATGATAATCCACAAATAACGTTATCATCATTGACAAATGGATAAATAACACTATCCACAAAAGAACATTTTTCCATGAGTCAGCAAACGAGAATTGACTATTAACAAGGTGCACAATTATCAAAACACATCAGCAGGACAATCCACAAATAACGTCATCATCATCGACAAATTAATGAATAACCTTATCCATCCAGAAATATTTATCATCATCAACAGAAGAGCATTACTTCTTCATTAAAAAGCAGTGAAACCAAACAACTATCGTTAACAAGTATCCCTTTGTAGGAGCAGAGAGCCATTTCTTCAAATATTTTCTTTAAAACAATGATTAAAAGAACATAACGGTGTCACTACTACTGCTACAGCTTTTATCATGAAGAGTGTCGCAGTTTCACTGCTATGGCCGTTGCTATCGTTAAAACGATCCTTTAACTTTGAGCAGACCATTTTAGTTCAAAGAAATGAACTTTTAAATGATTTGATGCTTTATTTCCTAATAATATTAGAAAATAAATAAGTGAATGTTACAAAGTTTATTCTGTGTTTGTTTCTCTTTTGGCAACGTACAGTTATTAATAATATAACAACTGTGACCATCAATTTTGCTCTTTTTGACAGCAAATTTGCTGTTTGTATATTCCGTCATTCTGAAATATGCCTATAAAGATTTGAAGGGAGTGTTTTGCATTTAGGTTGAAAATGTAGTTATTTAATAGTAACACGAATAAAATTAAAATACTAACAAAGCTTTTTTAAAATTTATTTTATTATCCTCATCTTTATACTTGTTGTTTCACGACGTTTCGGGCTACTATTCCTCTCACCTTCGTCAGGTTGTTAACCGCGATGGGATAGGAACTCTGAATCTTTAACTGTATCTTCGGTAATTACTGCCTTGTTGTCACACAACGTTTTTGGCGAACTAATCATCTGGTCGGCTTTGGATAGGATTGAAACCGCTATCTTTGTACAGTACTTACCTGGAACTGTAGAAATAATAGTCCGTAAATAAATAAAAATATACAAATTACTCATCTCAAAAGAATTCCAATAACTGAATAATACTAACAATAACTGAATAATACTAACAATAACTGAATAATACTAACAGAGCTGTTTCCAAATAGTGAAGCTATGCAGAAGAATTTCTAGTGAAAATGGTGGCAGTTGGAATGATGTTAGCGTGGGAGTAAAAATACCTGTTTCCTTTGTTGATGTGTGAATAAGAATCAAACGTAATATTTTTTAAGAACACACAACAGGAATTAGCCTAAATGGTGGTTAAAATAAATAAGCACATGCAGGTTTTGGTATGAAAACTATAAAGATCAATGAAGTAGGAGAAAATTCACTGGTAATATCCCTTCAAAACGTATTGACGTTATATGAGAAAATAAAGCTTTGTACATATTATAAATGTTTCTTTTTTGTGTCTTATGTTATACATTAGTACATTAGGGGGTCATTTCGAGTTAAAAGTTTATTTACTTTATCCATCTGAACTAGAGAAAATCATGATTAAAATGTGTATGTCTCGTGTAAATAACTAACGATGAATATGTAATATGGCCGACGTTCAGTAGATGTTCTGGAGACCAGATAGGTGATCAAAAAGTCAGATCGAGCGTACTGGCAACTGAAATGAGACCAAATTGACAACTCGGAAATTCTAAAATTAAAAATCTTTAATGGTTAATGTTTTGAAAATAAATAATTTAAGCAATTTTTAACTCTTGTTTTGCCAGAGATTATAGTTATAGGTAATTATTAACAAGGAAATTGGTGCAAGTCCAGGTTAGCACTTGTAGTGATAGACAAACTGTGTACAACATTGGAGCCAATGCGTGTACATCAACCAAAATAACAAATTGCTTAAATTATTTATTTTAAAAACATTAACCATTAAAGTTTTTTCATTTTAGAATTTCCGAGTTGTCAATTTGGTCTCATTTCGTTTACCGGTACGCTTGATCTGACATTTTGATAACCTGTCTGGTTTCCAGAACGTCTACTGAACTAAACATTTATAATGCGTACACAGTTTTATTTTTTCATATAACCTCAATACGCTTTGATGGGATTTTACCAATTCACTTTACTTTATATGTCATATAACAATTGAAATTTGCAGTTTTTCCAATGTTTGCCTACACTTTTTGTTTATGTTATAGTTATAATTGTTATCACTTTATATCTTCTTCTTACTGTTATCTCACTGTTGATTTGCCTATTATGCTGATTTTATTTGTGTCAATAATAATAATACAATTTTATTGTTTGCTTCCTTTTCTAGTTTTCGCTGATAAGATTTCTCATTAGAATTTCTTCAAATTCTCTATTCCCATAGTTCTCTCTTTTTTTTTTTCAAATATCTTATTTCTATAATGTTTCTTTTCATTGCTGTATTATTTTATTATGACAATTCTCTTCTATTTTATTATTTTCTGTTGTTGATGTTTTTATCACTCTTGACTTATGTGTGTGTTATCTTTTGCTACTTCCAATTACACAGCAGTCACGTTTTGTAGTATAAAGAACACTTAGTTCTGTCTCCTTTCACCTACTAAAAGTTCTTTTGTCTGGTGAGATTTGGTTATTTAATCAAGCTGGCTCTATTCCAGAGTTCTCTGCTGATTGATCAACTAAGGCTTTAGATAACTTCACAGATGTTTCCCTAGAGTCAATCTGATGAAAGAGGAAAATGTAAATAACAGAAAAAGATTAAAATTGGGCACAGAAAATTAATAAAACATTGCTTTAAATATTTTCTTTCTAGTTTCTGCAAAAATATCAGTGAATAGGTTTAATAAACTTATCATTTTTTTAAGTAAAATAACTTTTAATGATGAGAATTCTTTGCAGAGCAAAAAAGAAAAATGGCCATTTTAGACTGCATTTAGAGTAGATAACTTATTTAAACATTTTCAATGTAAATAGTTAATAAGGATTGTTATAAACTGTATTTGCATTTGAACCAATTAGTATTTAAAATAAGTGTTAAACATTCTTTCGCCAGTTAAGTTATTTGAGAATCAACTAAAATTCCAAAAGGAAATACATAGTTTATTTTTTTAGATTAAATATTTGATGTAAAATAGATTTAAAATTAAACCAATTCGCTACCAGAATATTAATCCAGCTAGAATGTAAAGTTCTAATAAGCAGAGGTAGTATAACCTCTTGTTCCATCTGCGTGGATGGTTAAACCACAAGCAAAGCTTAGTCAAGAAAATGAAACGTGATTAATAAAAATATAGTTATCATTGAAAACATCATCCCCTTCTCTAACAATATAGCAGCCTGCCTCACAAGAAAAAGAGTTCAAAAGAGCATCTTCACTACTAAATCACACAAGATGAACAACATAACAGAATACCCATTAAGTAATGTACAATATAATTTCTCCAATTGAATTCGATTCTGATAAGTGTGAACGTTTGTATATTTGCTCTGCAACAACAACCATTCTCTGATTGGGTTTTGACCTCATTCCTCACCGATGCCTCTAGATAAATGCACATTTATTGCACAAAGAAACGGAAAATCTGTGTCTAACCTGAAGCCGCTTAGTCTATAAAAGAAATCGAATTCCAAATCCTGGCTTGAAATGATTCTGTTTGTCTAACGAATTGCGATACATAAGTCAAAATAGATTTGAAAATAAGACATAAAAGAAAGAAATTGCAACTTCAGTGGTCACAGACCTTTAATTTTATGAGTAATAACACAGAAATCACTTATTTCTATGGTGCATATATTCGAAGTACAATTAAGTGGACCACTACATGGATGGAATAAGTAATTGCTAGTTACTTGTAGAATAAAGCACAAGGTTCATTTTTAATATGTGGAAAATCTACCCCTTAAAATGCATTATAGATCAGGATAAATATTTTAATTACCACAGGCTAGACAGATTCATTCTTCACTGACCGAGGTTAGAAAAGGTGAAGAATAGATACCATATTTTAACAGAAGTAGAAATATAGAGAGCATCTCCCCCCTATTCCTGTTTCACATAGATTTGAAGCAAAAATGGCCAAGCGATTGTTAAATAGGTTGGAAATTACATAGAAGAATTGAGAAGTAAAACAAGTATAAGACCAAATTGCTTACTCCACTTGCCAAAAGAACAGTTTATTCATAAGTTTGCCAGCATGGCTATGCTATAGGCATTTACAAGAGTATATAATCAACTACAGAAAACGCAACAGGAGATTTACTTCAATATTTAAATTCCATTCAATTTGTTAGTTTAATAATGAAGTTAAGAAATGAAGGTTGATCATAGACAATATTTAAATGACACTAACATCTGGTTTTAAAGAATGGTGACATAAGACTTCAACCAATGAAGTAATAACAATTAATTTGGATCAGAGATTAGACAGTTATCTGACACTTAATACTGGCTGTACAGTTTTAGTAGAGTTTATTAATTAATTTATCAGTTTATAACTGATTGATAAAAAAATATGAATCATTTATGTCAAAAATATCTATAAAAAAATGTCTAAAAATGAAAATGTCTATTCTTTTCGGGATAAAAATTTAGATTATTATTTTGATGTAATACGTCATTGAATCACAACTTTACGTTCATCAGTATATAGGGTAAGGTATAACGTCCCTTTCTATCCTTTTAACTGTATTATACTTGTTGGCTACTATTTCACACATGGACACAATCAATAATGATAGCAAATGGATTCTGTGATGTACATTAAAAGTATCTTCAGTATTAAAATTAACACTTTATCTTGAGAATGTCAGATTCAATTCCATTTACTTCTATTTTTCAAAATGTCATCTCAAACCGACTGATGTTTTTGGCATCGACATAAACAATCTTATCCATGCCAAGTCTTCTACCCCTAATGGCTATGACACCCACTTCGATATGACAATGATGAAAAGTTGTTAGTTTGAGATGCATTGGCAATGTGAGTGAGTTCAAACAGTGTCCCTAGCAGGAAACAGACGAATTAAAGTCAGTGTAAAGTAGAGCACGTTATCATTGCCAGTACTTAACATGGACAAAGAAAAGGACATTTCATATTTAATCCTTATAGTCTTGACGTACAGATATTGCTAGTCAGTCACTCTAACCTGTCTCCAAATTATTCTAAATTCTTGTATGAATGAATCAATTTATTTTGGTTTCATGGCATAGAAACACTTTAAGTGTAAGTGATTGCCAAAATATTGTAACTATTTCAATGAAAATAATTTCTTGAATTAATGTATGAATTTGCTCATAATTCGAAGGAAATAAATCGTTTTAAAATGGTTCCAGTTTATTATTGAACTTAATAAATTTGATTAAATTTAAAAAGATAAATATCAAAAGACATTATAGACCTCTTGCATCCCTTGTATGGAAAATTAATGGGTGACCCTAAAAACTTCTATTGCATCAATTTCCAAATTTGAAATCTTATGGATGCAGCAATTGTATCCCTTTAACAATCTATAAATAGATTCTGTACATATGAAATGCAATCTTCAGAGAGCAATTTATGTGAATTCAAAGACGATCGTCCCATAAATTGTAAGGATGAGATATTAAAAGATTGCTATATAAACCCTGGGTATCGCTTTATTGTAAGTCAATAGTTTTTTGATTTCGAAATTGCTATGAAATGCAGAAAAGTGAAATTTGGTACACTTGAAGAGCATAACAAGGTGCCTTATTTCCCTGATTTTTGTAGAATTAAAACAAATATTTTGAAAATTATGATAATTTTTATATTTTCTGGTGATTTTAAATGTGTATCGCTTTCTTCAAAGTCTTCCAAAATGCATAGAAAGGGTCGATTGACAGCTAGTGAAAAGGAGCATGTTGTTGCAGGCCTTGCAGGAGGTTTATCTCTCATAGATCTAGCAAAGGAGCTTGGAAGACATCTTCATTCGTTGCAAATCCAAACATCAAACCAAGGAAGGAGAAAAACACAAGAAAGTCAGTTTCTGCTCATGATGTTAGAAAAATTCGCATTCAATTTATCAAGTAGCCGGGCAGCAACCATGCTGCTATATTTGAATACTTTCATTGTCCAGAAAGACACGCTGCAATTTCTTAAACGAAATTGAAAGAAGCATTAAGCACTTAGCAAGACCTTATTTAAACCAAACTCATTATGAAAAATGCTTAGCTTGGGGTAATGAATACACGAAAACCAGCATTGAAAATGTTCTTTTCACCGATGAGGCCAGAGCAATACTTGATGTATCAGATGGGTGGGCCAAGGTTTGGAGTCCTCTTGGATTCCCTACCCCTTATCTATTCCGTCGTCAACAGGGAGGTGAAGGTGTCGTGTTCGGGTGGAATAATCTGCAATGAATTAATTGGACCATTTTGAGTTCCAGAACAAACCAGTCTTATATTTTATTTTTAAATCAGCATTTGTCACCATAGCTTGATGACCTACTATTGGTGAATCACTGTAAATTGATTTTTATGCACGACAATATGACATCCCCACTCAGACTTACCTTAAGTCATTAGACATTAGTGGAGAAAATTTGATGACATGGACACCTTGTTCTCCAGATATAAACTCAATCGAGCAGCTCTAGTCAATAATAAAGATGAAAGGTTATGAAGGAGGTGTTCAATTTTCGTCGAAGGATGAAATTTGGAAGAAGATTTTGAAAATTTTCTATAGCATCACATCAACTCAAGTCCACCGATTGACATAATCAGTTGACAAGAGGCTATTCAAAATGATTTTAAAACATGGGAGTTATGTTGATAAATAAATATTTCCTTAAACAAAATAATATGAAATTCGTTCTTGTTTTTGATTAATATTATTACTGGATATGTTCTTTATTTCATATAACTAGAAATATGAAGTTAGAATATTGTTTTATTACCAAAAATATACATTTTTAGATACTTGCAATAAAGTGATACACACTTAAAATTCCCAGAAAATAGAAAAAATAGCATAATTTTCAAAATATTTTTCAAATTTCACAAAAAAACAAGGAAATAAGGCATCGTGTTATGTACACTTCTTCTGTCACTTCATATAATTAGTCACCTGATATTATTAGTGTATACTATTTTCTGTGGTCCTGGATATGATCTTAAACTGTATCCGATGGTGAGGCCCCAGCTTGCGGGCTTTGGGGAGTGTGGAGCCACCCCTTAATTGCGATTGCTCCCAGGTCCACTCTAATTCGATGTGGTAGTACCTGTTAGGGTCCCAATTATGGGTTAAATGGAAACCGACTTGAAAAAAAAAAAACAAAAAAAAGCAAAAAAGTAAACAAAAACAACCAACTTATTTTCTGTTAATTCATATTAATAATATAAACTACTTCCTGTCAACCCATATCATTTGTGTATGCTATTTTCTTTCACTTTATATTATAAGCATGTAAAATTTTTCCCTCTTTATATCATAGGTGTATACTATTTTTTGTAACTCCATATTATTATTGCATACTATTTTGTGACAGCTCATAGTATTAATGTATAATATTTTCTGTCAGCTTTTATGATTGGTGTACACTATTTTCTCTCACCTATATTATTAGTGTACAGCATTTTCTGTCGCTATAATTTCAGTTAATGACCTGATATTTACTGCTTTTTATACATTAGTGTTACTTAATGCTGTTCATCATCGTTGCACATCTACAGATAAAATCCATTTCATGCTCACATTTAATTATTTTTTATCTGCTAAATATTTTATTTGATCTCTACTACAACAAATGGCGCTAGTTTGTTATGACTGAATTTAATTGCTATTTTTAAGTGATAGTGGGAATTTACAAGATGTCAAACTCAATTATTTAATATCTTTCAATATATTTTTCTTAGATAAAATACATGCGAGATGTTTTTTAATTTGCTCAACGTATACGTATGCATATGCTGCATTGTTAACCTATATGCGCATGGAACATGTTCTAATTATGCTGCATTGTAAAATAAAAGAAACACTAAATAAGCTTTTCATATATTTCTTTTCCTTTGTGTTAAAATCATCTTCACCTATATATTAAGAATAATAATTGTCGAATGTACATGTTAAACATTGGGATAGTTACATGCAAACATCTGTTTATGCTTCGTATCTTAACATAAGATACATGTTTAATAAATAAGTTATAATAAAAGGATAATAATTTATTTTTTTAAAAATGGCTTCTGTAAGACATGAAATAATATTAAAAAATTTGTTTCTTTAGATATTCTTTCTGCTATGTTCAAATGAAGCGAATGATCTTCGATTCATTCTCAACTTTATCTTTTCACATTTATATTTAATTTCTGTATCTTCAGTTGCATTGCCAGCTTGTTGGTAATGAAAGCAAAAACACAACACAGCTTATAAAGAAACTATCAAGTACAAATCCGACCATCTACTTTTGCCCAAGAGGATGGTATCATGGTGAACTAACATATACTACACGCCTACAATGACTAAGAGAATCGTATCATAACAACAGAACTGATATAACACTGTACCTACATTGAAAAGCAAAAAGGTAATTCTGGGAGGATAGTATTATGATGAATGAAAATATGCTACACCACACCCCAAAGAGAGAAGGTAGCGCCCCCACAACCACCACCATCTAAAAAGGAGGTGATAATATATAGGAGAATGGTATCACAATGAACTACACTAGCCTACTGGAGATAATGCTTGGAGGATAATGTCATAACAACAGAACAAATGCTACACTGTCCCTCCTCCAAAATAGAGGAGATAATACCTGTGAGGCTTGTCTAAGCAAAAGAGGAGTTAATGTGTGTAAGTGTGATATCATGACAGCAAAAAGATACCGCACTTTCCCTCACACACCCCAATGGTCACACAACAACAGAACAGATACTACATTAGTTTCTCTCCCATAGGAGTATCTAATACTTGGGAGAATTACCTTCATCCCCTAAAGAAGGAGGAAGTGATTCCTGGAAAGACGATCTTATGACATCGAAACCGATACTACACTATCGGCCCCCACCCCATTAAATGCTAATACATTAGTATGTTAAATCAGTTTTTTCATTCATTTAAAACTGCCAAGTTATGATTTTTTTTTAATTTTTATGGTCCCTTTGTATTTCTTTGCTAAGGTCAAAATGCAGTATTTGTTCTCAGCATCCCGACTTCATCAGATGTTTTACTATCAATTAAACTATTACATATATATATATAATAAAATATAACAATGCATATTGCAAATGTATATTAATTTATTAGAAACTATTACATAAAAGTGATTACACAAATTAAGAATATCTAAAACTATTTGTGGGTGTTGGCAGATTGTTATATTTACTGTATTTCAAAATTCTATGTTGTATCACACAATTAAATAAGCATAAACCGTTTTGATGTTAATAAAGTTATGAAAGGTGGAAAAAATTTTCGTATTTATTTCTTTGGATATAAACCTTTCTTTATGAGTTGAGTTTGTACCGTTGAAAATGAAAGTTGCTTAATGTACCTTAACCGATCATGTAATGAGACATGTTCAGTTTAAGAGTAAATTAAAGCAGGAAAAAAGTTATTGCCAAAGATTGGATAAGACTTGACTGTGTGCCCCTCATAACTCATTATCTCACTTTTTATGCTTTAGTATTTCTTCTTGCATGCTTTCATGTTCAATTTTTATAAACTATCTACATCCCGCACATCATATGGGATGTCAACTCATTGGTATTGGTTTATAATTTCGTTCCTGTGATGTACTACTAATCCTTGGAATCAGCTGTTTCCTTCGTAACACACTAGAGTCAAATGTTTGTCGTCTTTTAAAACGTTCATCAATCGAATCAGTCTCATTTGAAACAATATCAGTCAGCATTTAGTATAGTTTTAAAATTCATATCATCAAACGTTTTTGAATAATTCAAGCATTAACTTTGAACTCAAATGCCATTAGAAGACGTCAAAGTTTCGATTCAGCTGACTGTATTTCATCGTAATGTGTTCACGAAATAAAAAAAGAGAAAATGTAACTTCTAAATGTCATCAATACAAAGGTATCCTCAATGATGAATAGCTCAATAGTGATCCAGTTACAAATATATTTATAAAATGTTTAAATTAGAAATGAATCTTACAACTGATTACATTTATTTGATATTTCTATCTATATTATGTATTGCTCTTCTTATCTTGATTGTTGCTATTTCATGAGCCAATAAACACTGGGAGTTCAGGACGATGAAAGGATCAACACATATGAAAGTGACCTCTTAAATAGGTCAGAGATGTTAACTAATCATTAAAAAATAATGAACTGGTGATAGAGCAATGAAAAAAAAAATTAACAATACTGAGTTAATTAGTTACAATATAAGTATCTGACATGTACTTAGGTAAACATCATTAACATTAGGGTTATAAATGCAAAAATATCCTCGATTGTCTTAGTGAGAAAATTGCTAATGTCATAGGGTACAGCACAAACACGGGATGGAAATGAAACAAATTATACTGATCAAATAAAAATAAAAGTTTATCGAAACCTGTGTTATAGTATGAAAAGAATTTCGAGGGCACTGTTCCTGTGCTAAAATAAAAATTATTTTACAATCATATATTCTTAAGATTCAAAATTGAAATTGATATTTTTATTTTACTATTTTTGGCCGAGTATTGAGATCTCATTGGCCAATATATTTATTCTATTGGGTTTATATCTAAAAAGTATATCATAAAGAAATAAAAGAATAAATATTCTCAAATGACAATCTTTAATGGACGAAAAACGGGGAGGGGTATATACATGCTTTTCTGCCAAAAAGTATTACGTTACAATCACATGCCAATAAGTTTCGCATGTGAAGCGTGTCAAATGTGTGCCAAGCAAACATGCATACACACATTGACTTACAGGCACACACAAATACGTACATAATCATATATGCAAACCATCACAAATAAACATACAAATATGCACACAATAGTAGACAGAATTTTGAATTACCACTGAGAAGATCTCATCCTGATTTATTATAATTTAAAGATGATTCTGAAACTGATTATAGTTTAGGTGACAGCCCTTACAGGCATCACACTAGCAAGCCTAAACATTAGCAATTGATGGGAGATTGTATTGCTGAAGTGTTGAGTGACACAACAGATACATTTTCTAACACACACACACACACACACACACACACACACACACACACACACACACACACACACACACACACACACACACACACACACACATATATATAGTAATTTATAAAATATATATGGCGATTAAGCTACACTGAATATTCGGCGTTTAATCCACTCTAGGATTCGTCAGGCTTATGCGCGAATTCTGTGGTTGTTTCTCGTTTTTATATGGTCCTCTTCTGTTGAGGATTTTAGTTAGCCAATCAGCTTTCTAGTATCCACCGCGCCCCTTCCTATCAGCCAATGGGCATGCATTTTATCGAACAAAGGATCTGTTTTAAAACTAGGTTAGTGGTTTAAGGCAGACATTTTCTTTTTTTTATATATAAATATACATATGTGTACATACATATATGCACATATATGTATACACACATTATATATATACATATGTGTGATCGTTTATGTATATTCATGTTTATTTAATTTATTTATTTGTTTATTTTCTATTGTTTTTGTAAGTTTTAAAACTATTTTGTATCGCTATCCTAGAGTAAGTTTTATTTTGTGAACACAGTTATTTGCTATTTCTCTTCTACAGTTTAATAGATGTTGGGGTTCTTTAAAGTACAGGATAGCAAATTTTTCATTGAGGCAGAGTTTACATGGGTCGTCTAAATGCCTACATGTGGTAGCTTGTCTTATTATTTTCCATTCGACTACCGGCAAATGTCCGCTTTCTTTGAGTTCCCAGTATTTATTCGCTAGTGTTGTTTTTATACGGTGTTTTTTTTTATTGTTGAATGTACTTTTGTGGTCATAGTATCGGGTTTTGAAATCTAAGGAAGTCATGCCCATGTAATATTTCTTGTTATTCGGGTTTTCTTTCGCAAATATTGTTGCCTGATAAACTACGCTTTTTGTTAGACATTTACTTTGAACTGGGCAAAGTGTGCGGTGTCTACAGTTGCATTTATCTTGTTCGTTATTAGTATTTTTATTTATGGTATGGTTGTTCTTGTCCGGGGTTGGTTTGTTATTATTATTATTATTATTATTATTATTTCTGCTAGTGTTAGTTTTATTTTTGTCATGGTGTCTACTTTTTTTATAGTTTATTTTGTTGTTGTTTACATTGTTTTTATTTAGTATTTTGTTATTATGTGCTTTAATTATCATCTCTAAATTTTCGCAACAACTGTAGGTATTTTTATTGAAGATTTTGTGTAAGGGGTTAGTTGCAGGAAAGTGCTTTTCAATAAGATCTAGAAATTTCTTGTCAAGTTTTGTTTTTAACATTTGATTGTATGGGGCCGTATACCAAATTATAGTTCTTTTTCTTCTATTTTTAATTTTATTATAGTTATTGGTGTTTTGTTGCTTATATTTGATATTGCTATTTTTGTATCCACTATTTCTAAGGGTTGTTTCGTAGATATTGGTTGACCTGTTAAATGCATTTTCATCGCTTGAGTTATTACTGAGTCTACTTAAGATCGAGTTGGGAATGTGTTTTATAATTGATGGTGGGTGATTGGACTTAGGGTTTACGTAAATTGGAGTAGCATTATCTTTTAAGTATGGTTCATATGTGTTTTTATCTAAGTTTAACGTGACGTCCAGGAAGTTTGTTATTTTTATGTTAGCTGATACGTCTGCTTTTAGGCCTAATTTTTTCATTTCCTTGTGTATGATTTTCTTAAGTTTTCTCCCTTGACTTTGTTGGAGTTTTTTTATTATAGCTAGTCCGTCATCTCTATATAGGCCGATATCCGTAGTATCGAATATGCTTGTGAGGGTATATAGAATGAATAATCCCACAAGATCTGATGCCTCTGCAGAATCCCAGGCACCCATCACCAAATCAAACGAATTTTTCATTTTAGTTTTTATCCATTGGTTATTTTTATTTATTAGAACTGATTTTCTACATTTTTTAATGATGTTGATTTTTTCCGAGGATATATCAGTGTATGCCTCGGCAAATTCTAGGGCAATGTTAAAAAGTTCTTCGGATATCGAGGGATAAAAGTCTATGATGTCAAACTGTATAAACGTACATTTATCTTTATTTTCTATATTTTTAAACCAGGTGATTGCTTCGATAGTATTTGCCCACTGGTTTAGTTCTAGGTCTTGTTTGATTTGTTTGTTTACTCTAGAAAGTATAGTTTTGCTAATTCTACCTATTTCTGGTTTAGTTGGGTTCATCAGGCGGGTGCTGGGATTATTATTAAAGTCCCATTTGTGGTCTTTAAGCAGAATGTATGCCTCTCTAGCTTTTAATTTGCCAACTTTATCGCTAATTTTTAATTTATCGGTAATTTGTTTAGTTTCAGTATTTATTATATCTATGTAGTCGCATTCGTTTGTGTCTATTTTTTTGTAATTTTTTGTAATGTTTTCTGTGATTAGTTTGTTATATTCTTGCTTATCTATTTTATAAAAGTTTCTGGTTTTATCTGCTTTTACAAAGATTTTATTAGAGTTGTTTATGTTTCTAACGATTTTGTGTAGTCTCCGTTGTTAGGTTGATTGTGGAATTTTAAGTTTTTAATTACGTTTAAAATGTAATTTTCAAGGTTTATCAAAAGGTCTACGGTTTTCGCATTTTTAAGGGTTTTATATATATATATATATATATATATATATAACTACTTCATTTACTCACATAAAATCAATATACGAAAGTATAAATTTATGCGTAAACTTTAAGTATTTACTTCAAAAGTGCTCAATACATAGGTAGAGCTAGTTAGTAAGTTATAAAATATATATGGCGATTAAGCTACACTGAACATTCCTCGTTTCATCCCCTCTAGGACTCTTCAGGCTTATGCACAAATTTTGTCATTGTCTGTCGTTTTTATATATGCACCTTCTATTGAGATTTTAGTTAGCCAATCAGCTTTCTAGTATCCACCGCGCCCTTCCTATCAGCCAGTGAACATGCACTTACCGGACAAAGGCCTATTTGACCTCTGGTTGACCTGTACATTTCTGTGTGCTCTATTTAGCCTGGATATCTAGTTTTTTGACCTGTTTTAAATCTAGATTAGGTTTTTTTATGTTAGTTTATATATATATATATATATATAATGTACATATATATATATATATATATATATATATATATATATAAATGTGTGATAGTTTATGTATATTCATGTTTATTTAATTAATTTATTTATTTATTTTCTATTGTTTTTGTTAGTTTTAAAATTATTTTGTATCGCTATCCTAGAGTAAATTTTATCATATGAACACCGTTGTTCGCTATTTCTCTTCTACAGTTTAATAGATGTTGGGGTTTTTTAAAGTACAGGATAGCAAATTTTTCATGAAGGCATAATCTACATGGGTCGTCCAGGTCTCTACATGTGGTAGCTTGTCTTATTATTTTCCATTCGACTACCGGTGAATGTCCGCTTTCCTTGAGTTCCCAGTATTTATTTGCTAGCGTTGTTTTTATACAGTGATTTTTATTGTTGAATGTACTTTTGTGGTCATAATATCGAGTTTTGAAGCCATACCTACATAATATTTCTTGTTATTTATGTTTTCTTTCGCAAATATTGTGGCCTGGCTTTTGGTTAGACATTTATTTTGAAGTGGGCAAAGTGTGCGGTGTCTACAGTTGCATTTATCTTGTTCGTTATTAGTATTTTTTAAAAATTTCTAGTATGGTTGTTGTTATCCGGCGTTGGTTTATTATTATTATTATTATTATTATTATTATTATTATTATTATTATTATTTCTGCTAGTGTAAGTTTTATTTTTGTCAGGGTGTCTACTTTTTTATTGTTTATTTTGTTTATGTACTGAGACTAAAGCTGCTTTCAGAAATGCCAGCAATCACTGTAAAAGAGTAATAAAAAATGCAAGAGAGCTATATGCTCAGTCCGTTAAATTTAAAGTAGCTGAGCAGCGGTTTGTTTCCCACCACTTCTGGCAAATAGCAAACAGGATCCTGAACAGAAGCGTGCGTTCTATCCCAACTATCATCAATGGACCTGAGGTCATCTCGTCAGCATCAGACAAAGCCAGACTATTTGCCAAGAACTTTGCAGCTAATTCTACCCTATGCGACAAAGGCCATCAACTCCTCATATTTACTCCTATAGCAGACAACACGCTATGCAACATACAAATATCTGTGCGTGAGGTCGCCAAGCTAATCAAGAACCTTGATTCCAGTAAAGCAACTGGCCCTGACGGCATTCCAGTTATAGTGCTGAAAAAGCTCCAACCAGAACTTACCCCCATACTTACAAAACTGTTTAAGTGTTGCCTTAAAGAGAAGTGCTTTCTAACACCCTGGAAAACCTCATCAGTATTCCCTGTATTTAAGAATTCAGGTGAAAAGTCATCTCCCTCTCAGTACAGACCAATAAGTCTCCTGTGTGTCATGAGTAAGTTGTTGGAATCCATATTAAATAAAGAAGTAGTCAACCACCTCAACAGAAACAACCTTCTTAGTGTCATGCAATATGATTTCCGCTCTGCAAGATCTACAGCAGATGTGCTAACAGTTATATCTCATAGGATTAGTGAATCTCTTGACAAAGGCTTCCTTTCTGGGGCAATTGCTCTTGACATATCGAAGGCCTTCGATAAGGTATGGCATAAGGGCCTACTTTGCAAGATTTCCAGCTACGGTATCACTGGAAATGTTTACTCAATCATTAAATCATTTCTCTCCGATAGAGTAGTAGTTGATGGGCAGAAATCAGAGGCCCAGAGTATTAATGCTGGAGTCCCTCAGGGGTCCATCCTGGGCCCAACTCTCTTCCTGATCTACATCAATGATCTCCCAAAACACATACTTAAATCATTCGTTGACATCTATGCTGATGACACGACCATCTATGGCAACACATCAAAGGCCGTAAATGACAAAGTTCTCTCTGATTCTTTCTCCTCTGATCTTGAGTGCGTGGTACAGTGGGGGAAGAGGTGGCTAGTCACTTTTAATGCATCCAAAATCAAGCTTCTATCCTTACATCATCAACACTCTGACCCCCATTTGGCATTAATTGAAATGGATGGGTCTCGTCTTGGGGAGGCTCCATGTTTTGACAAGCTTCTGGGTTTGACCTTTACTCCTGATCTAAAATGGGGCAAGTACATCAGGTCTGTTGCCACGGATGCTGGGAAAATGGTGGGATCCTTCTACTGCTCCAGAAGATATCTCACTACTGATGCAATTCTCTATCTGTATAAAAACCAAGTACGTCCAAGGATGGAGTACTGCTGCCACATCTGGGCAGGAGCTGCTAAACACATACATCTCTATGCATCCATACTTAGTAACAGTCTTACTGCATGCCCTAGCGAGGACAGCAACATTGACAGTTTGACTCGTGTTTATTTTCGTGTAAGTAAAACACATTTTGTAAGCTTCATTAACTTCGGCATCAACAAGAGGTACGTTTGATGCTTCGAAAACATTTGCTCTCCCCTTTTTTTCTATGTGGGCAATTTTTTCAAGGTACATAATCGATTCACACACACCAAACGTGAATTTCTATTATATGCTGTCCTTACTCTTTCTTAGTCAGCCCTTCTTCCTGTTTATACACCTATTTAAAAACCTGATTTCTTTTAAAGTTTGTTACGTTTGTTTTTAATATATCTCGCTCCATATGACTATAAACCACCAGGTTTCGTATATAAAAAAAGGATCATGTTTCTTAAAATATAAGCTATTATAGTCAAAATCAAACTGTATTCTCATTTTTAATCTTAATTTCTTCATTTTGTCTGGCCAATTTTACATTCTCCCCAACACCCTTTTTAGTAATATGTTATAGATTGAAACTTTTTCATTTTTAGTCTCTCAGTCTTGGTGTATTTGGTTCATAATCTACCATTAAACATCCAATCGTCATAAGATGTCTCCATTTCACAGGAATAGATCCTGGTTGAGATTAACAAATTCCAACAGGCAAGTGAAAAATGTATCTCACGAGTAGAGAAAAACAGTTTATATTTAGTTGAACTGTAAGATTTACTAATATTTGCAGTGGAAATAAATACGCTGCTACTACTACTAATCATAGAAAGAATTATGCATGCTTTAGATATGCTTTATTATATCAAGTATGGTTTATTATATCACTAACATGGGTTCCCGGCGTTGCCCGGGTGTTTGGAGGTGTGTATTGAGCAAAAAAAAAAAAGTGGTAGTAGGAAGGGAGGCTCGAACCCGTACCGCAAAGGAGGAAAAGAATAGGGAAAAAATGTGACGTCTTGCTGTTACGACCACCGCCAAACCGGAAGTGGCGTAGGTTTCAAATAAGGCTAGGCAATTGAAAAGAGAAAAATGACCCCTGTAGAAAAGTGTCCAGTTGAGGGTGAAGAAATTAATGTTTTAGCTAATTTTTCGATATTTGTCATCTGAAGGGGCGAGCTTCAAAACGATATTTATCTTGTGAAAATCTGTCGCCTTTGTTGAAAGTTTTAGGCAGACATGCAAAGATACATACATACATTTATATATTGGTAGCTCAAATTTTCGACCCAAACAAATTAAAAACCTCGCCTTATCTCTTAATACCCTTTATGTAAAATTTAAAATGTTTAGACCAGAAATTGTCTGAGTAAGTTGGTAGAGACCGCAGAGATCAATTTTTAAAGTTTGACCCCTATTATCGCCCCTTAATATTTATTGTTTTAGACCCAAATCAAGTTATTAAGTTAGATCCATGTCCAAGGAACCTATATCTAAAATTTCAATTGTTTATACTAAAAATTGGCGGTGAAGTTTGGTAGAGTTCTCAAAGGTCAAATCATTGAACTTTGACTCCTTAACAGCCAAATTTCTAGCCGAAAACGGACTACAAAGATTTACCCAAATCTCAATACCCTGTATATCAAATTTCGAGTCTGTAGACTGAAAATTGACAGAGTTATTGTGTAGGGAAATGCACACAAACAGACAGACGCTTTCACTTAGATTATATATATATATATATATATATATATATATATATATATAAGGCTATTGTTTTCCGGAAATTAAGTAACCATTGAAGTTATACCAGATTAATACAATAGTGCTCAATACCGAAGTAGAACAGGGTATACTTTTTGCATGTTTTCATATAAGCAGTAATATGTTGCTACAGTCATGAGCATGTTTCGGTCAGCTAGCTACCAATAACTAGAGACCTCTTCAGGCAATATTGCTTATACGAAAGCAAAATTTGCAATGAAAATATCAGTTCTTCCTCACCACAGCAAGTTAATATTAGAAGATTCCCTCAAATGTTGTGAAAAATAAGATTTGGTTGTATGTAAATAAGACCCACTAGAATATATATATATATATATATATATATGTGTGTGTGTGTGTGTATCAGAAGTACTTGTCGTTGACTGAATTGAGAAGAGTCTTCAAAAAATGGGGTCTGGTTTGTCTTCCACAGAGCAGACCCCATTTTATTTATAAAAGGTTATGAAAAGGGGGTGTGGAAGTAAAGAGATAGTTTCAAACTTTTGGGACATCAAAACAACTACAAAAGTATACAAATTACAGAATATAACAAAGCATAGGGAATGCTTAATATAATAAACCATACGATGTATGCAATATACTTATCTAATAACTAAAACTAATGGATCCATGCCCCAGCACTCTTCAAGAAAATAGAGTAACTGAAGAAATATGTCTCCAACCTTGAATAAGCTCCTGCTTTTGATTGTTTGATACGAACACATATGCCATGATATTAATGTAAAACAGCAATCGGAAAAGCAAAAGACAAATTTAAGTACGAAACATGTAAACTGTATAAACTTTATGTAATTGGCTCAAAACAAACTAGGAAAAGAAATAATAAAATTTTATTTTCAATTACTTTTGGGTTTGCCGGGAGAGAGTAGGGATTGATGGGGTGTGGTGAGTGCAGGAAAAGTTACATTTTGGGACATAGATTTGTATTTATATATAAAGTAAGTAGTTGAGAAGAATGAAGGAAACATAATTTGGCAAATATATATATATATATATATATATATATTGAAGGGAATGCTCTAAAAAGTAATAATCAACTAATAAGGATGTGTTTGCTGAACAATGAATAATAAATATGTATAAAAAAATAAAATACTGAGGTATGTATAAAAAAATAAAATACTGATGTATGTATAAAAAAATAAAATACTGAGGTATGTATAAAAAAATAAAGAAAAATGTATTATTACCCAGATGGGCTAAAATAGAATTCTTATATAGGTTTTGTTATGTTAGCATGCAGATATTATCAACGAGAATTGAAAAAAAGTATGTAGAATGTAACCAAATGCAAAGCTTTCTAGGTATGTACGAAAATACTGCATTATAACCCAAACAAGTTTCTTTAGAATTCTTTTGTAGGCTCTGTTTTGTTGTTAATCATCGAGAATTGAAAAAAGTATGCAGAATGCAAACAAATGTAAACATTTTATGTGAAGAGTTCTACGTATGTATGAAAAAAAAACACATTATTACAAAAACCAGCTTCCATAGATTTCTTTTGTAGATCTGTTTTATTATTAGTCATTCCGATAGCATCATTGCGAATCAGAAACAAGTTTTCTTTCCATATGTTTTGCGTTTGTTTATTTAAAATTCTGTGGCAGGTTAATATTCGTTGGTTATGTTGGTTTCTGCATTTGAAGATTTTCCTGAAGATTGCGGGTGTTTTCATTATTGCCACTTATTGTATGGTTTCAGTCTTTCTTTTTCTTCCAATTTCTTATGGTCTTTTTCAAGTTTTTTCAAGACTGTTTCTAATGCTCCTACAATTACTAGTATCATTAGTGATTTTCTTCATGCTCTATATTCATTTCTGTTCTTGGGCAAGTTTCACGTATTTGCTTCATTTTTCTGTCCCTTTGATCTGCACTCTGTGAATCGTTGGGATGACGAAATCTATGATTTGACATCTTTTCCTCCATGTTTACTATTATCACGTCTGGTTTTCTTGCTTGGATGGGGCCGTTCGTTTGTAATTCCATATTACAAAGAATTTTGTGATTTTCATATTTCCGGTGATTGTCTGTACCATTCTTCTTGCTTTCGTATACAATCGTGTGTGTGCTTGTATTCCTTTTCAGTTAGCTTCTTTTCTATGGAAGTAACATGCAGAATATTATATAAATAATAAAAAATAAGCTGTATCTAATATAATAAAGTATTGAAATATAGTTTAAATAGCTAGCAGCTGGTATCTTCTAGATCATACATTTTTTTTCACCAAAAATCACAAATCAGAAAATTGTAGATATTAGATAGTAATTTGGTATTAATTCTTTTTTTCTTCTTTTTTTTAAACTGGATTTTCCAATATATATAAGATAGTAAAAATAAAACTTCTATGTTATTTATTGGCTGATCTTTTAATTTTTTGTTAAAAGCCAAATGAAAAAAATCAATTTGTTTTGGTGAGAATAAATTTCTGATATTCTCTTATTTTAAAAGATCAAAGTCAATTGTCATTTTTGAAATAATATTTTGTATCTTCAAATCTATTTCATTTTAATCTATTTTTTGCAAATATTTTTGATTTATATATTTTAGTTAGAAAATATTGATCTTAAATTTTATTAGTGTCTTCAATATTCTTGATATTACAGAAGTATGGAAAACAATTTAAATACTAAGTATTGCATTTTAGAAACAATTTTCCTTAACGAATGATTAGAGTAACTACACTTACACGTCGTTTAATTTCTTAAATATTATTATAGTGCCCTAGAGAAATACCCCTCCTAAGATGGGTAAATTAATTGCCAGAACAGAACAGTTTTATACTCCCTTACAAAGATAATTTGGATCCACATCCACAAGATTTTGATTCTAGAAAATGTCTACAATTTAAAGTCTAAGCTTAAGAAAGCTAAAGAAGAAATTGAAAGCCTGGAAATCTTGTTTAATTAATGTGTAATAGGAAGTTCTGCACATATTGTGATCCCTAAAACCCTTTAAAACACCCTCAAAGAAACTGAAAATTTAACCCATATTTTTCAGTTGATGACTAATATTTATACTTAAAATTTCACAATGATGATAATTTTCAGGAAGAATTTCCATGTCTTTTTCATAATACTAAATTAAAATAAATAGAGTCCAAATTACGGCCCCTTATGCTCAGCGTGTGAAAAGGAAGAATGAAAGATAACTACAAGAAATGCTTGAATAAATGGAGAAGGGCTGGTATTATTTCAGAGTTTTCTTTCTCCTAAACTAGTTGCCCTCCCACGCATCGAGTTTAGTTTACCCTGCTATTTATCAGATAGCTAGAGGAATGAGAGATTGATTTCTACTTTTGCAAGAATTTTGTGAAAATAAGTGGTTGTACAGCCGCAAACACATTTAAACTGGTATTTACAAATTGTCGCCAATCTACGAACTGAACAGGGCCAGAATTTCTTACATTTGACTATCCAACAAAAATTGGTGTTTCAGCATGATATGGCCTCTGTTCACATTAGTTCTATTATAGAATATTTTTCTGTAGGCAGTCTTATTGACAGTTTCTAGTTTTAAGATTCTTAATTTTCTGAATACAGTAGCCGTCAGCAGAATCGTCGTTATTTTAAGAGAAATAATAAAATGTTATGTGTATAACATACGTTATGTCCCTTTTTCTTCTTCATTTGCGAATTTCTACATTTTGTTGAAACCATATTTTGAACTGCTCACAATATTTCACTGCTTAAAAAAAATTATGCTAAATGTTGATAAAAAATGCAAATATATAAAAAGAACAATTATTGATTATCGAATTAAAATAATTAGCTCTCGTGATTTCCCCTGATTTTAATTAATTATTTTTTCAAACTTTCGTGAATAAAATGTTGAGGTTTAGAAATTGTCTGATTAAATTCTGACGAATGATTGATGAACAGCGTTTTTAAAGAATTATTTTTATTTCATTGTAGTCTGAATAATGTCTTTCATTTGACAAAAATATCATTTTTCTCCTATGATTTTGTGGTGAATATCGTCTTACCTGGAATACTACTTACTGTCTACAATATTGAGCCTTGATTATTACTAAGAAATCCTGACCTACCGCCTTCTTTCATAAAAAATATGTTTTGATGAAAGTCAGTTACAACTCTGTTCATAAATAAGTAAAGTGTCTCTGAGTTGCATTTATACATTTGTAATTTTTTTCTTTCTTGACGAATTCAAAACTTAGACTTACACCCACAGATATTACCGCACTCGTAAAAACAGGTGGTGTTCCCTGGAGTTTGAGTGACAACAAATTTATCCAGATTTCAAGTACTCTTCACTTATTTCTATCGTAGTTTTAATCTATTTTTTGCCTTTACAGAAACCGTTCACAATGATATGGCTCTTTTTTTGTTGTTCATTCGACACTTCTGTTCTGATCTTGTTACATTTTCCAGATTGCCCAATAAGTGTCTTGTTTCTGTCAGGTTCGATTGTTCTGTTTGTATTCTTCCTTTCTTTACGTGTTGGTGAAACTAGCGTTCATTTCTTTACGTGTTGGTGAAACTAGCGTTCATTTCTTTACGTGTTGGTGAAACTAGCGTTCATTTCTTTACGTGTTGGTGAAACTAGCGTTCATTATTTTCAAAAGTTCCATTTTCTTTATACTTTTCAGATATGTATCTATATCTTCTCAGTCTTCTCCTCCCTTTATTAATTCTTCATGTTTTTTATTCTTTCCTCTTTTTGGTCGATTATGTTTTCTGGTATTTAGTTATCTGTTCTCTTGGGAGGTGACGGTGATCTAGTGTTTCACGACACGGATTGACGACTTAGGTGTCCCAAATTCAAGTCCAGTTCGTTCCACAAAAAATCACTTTTACTTAGGATATTGGCAACCTTCACCTAGTTCTTCTAGTAATCCCTGATGACTTTCTAGAAAGATTTCTCACTGGAAAATTATCAGGGAAACCAATGGTAATAGTAGAATATTCAAATTCATATGAATTTGACCTTATTCATTATTAATATAGTTTCTTCTTCTCCTCTTTTTTCTTCTTCTTCTTCTTCTTCTTTTTCTTCTTCTTCTTCTTATTATTATTGCTGTTGCTTATTGATTAGGTGTTTTCACACATGATATCATCAGTGATTGCTCTATAACCGGTGATGATCCATTGAGTTTGAGTGATAATAAGTCTCTCCAAATCTCTAGTACTCTCAACTTCTTTCAATGACTATGACAAACACGTTTGCATCATTGCAACAGCCTCTTATCATTGATTTCTCGCTGGTAACGACCATTGGTCTTTTATTGAATTTGATTATCAATAAGCTTTCATAAGGTCCTAATACTCCTTCAAGAGGAGGTCTGGTTAATGTTTTCTCTCCTTGGCCTTCTACTTCTACTTTACCCTTTACGACTCACATTGTGTGCTTTGTGTGATTATGAATCTTCTTGCAGTTTCAGTTCACTTTGATTCATATAGTGACGTCTACTTCTATTTGTGTTTTATTTCTATTACTGCTTGCATGAAACTGGTTAATTTATTTTTATTTCAGACTATTATTCTCATCTTTATTAGTTGTTGTTTTCATCTTTATTAGTTGTTTTCACGACGTTTCGGACAACTATTCCTCTGGCCTTCGTCAGGTGGTAACAGCGACGGATAGGAACTTCGAATCTCCTCACTGCATTCTCAGCAATCACTGCCATCCGTAGTTGTTGTTGTCTCACCACATTTTGGCCAAGTAAACCTCTGGCCGGTTTGGGTAGGATTGAAATCGCTATCTTCAGATGACAAAGGCCAGAGGAATAGTTGGCCGAAATGTCGTGAAAAACAACAACAAATAAAGATGAAAACAACAACTAATAAAGATGAGAATAATAGTCCGAAATAAAAATAAATTAATATATATAATGCTCATCTCAAAAATGAATTCCAATTAAGGAATAATATATATGAAACTGATTAACATTCATAATTTATGTGAGCTTGTTTCTGCATTCGAGAATTTTCCTTCTTATCATCATCTTCCTCCTCTTGATCCTTATCTTCCTCCTTCTCTTCCTCCCATATATTGTTTTCGATTGAAGAAGAAATGATAAAAACTCAGAATATTGTTTTGTTCAAATACAAAATAATCACACATTGAAAAGAAGAATTAAAAGGTACGGATTTACCTCAAATGCCAATTAAATGAAACTTATTTTACAAATTACACATGAAACAAAGATACTTGGAATAATGTTTAAATTTATTACTTCGATATTTATGAGAATTAGTTTTTTTTCTCTTAAAAATTTGTAAATTTGTTGTAGCAGTTTTATTGAATTGATTTATAATGTTTGTATAAGATTAATTAGACTTAAATCAGCAACAGTAAAGATGAAGATCTTGCAGATTCTCTCTACCTGGAACGTATGGTACAGTTGGGTAAAAAAAAATGTATAGTAACATTTAATACATTCAAACCCAAATTTCTATCTTTTTTCACAAATTAGAATACTATTTTATATCTGTTGCCAGATAAAACTGTTCATAATTTAATTAGAGATATTTTAATTATTTTAGTTCTTGAAAAATGTAAGTTTCTCATTAGCTCAAACTTCTAAGTGAACATTACAAATGAAAACCAAATGAAATTTGCCTTTAAAATAGAAAGTTCTGATTGATTGTCATGATTGCTTTTTAAATACCAGAAAATTATCTGTGGTTGCAGAGTGTAAGAATTCTAGTGAAAAAACTGACCCTTAATATTATAACTCTATCCAACATTAATCAATCAAATGATAGTTTGCTAAACTTTTTTCTGACCAACATTATGACTTAAAGCAAGAAGGTTATAAGCAGATAATGCTAGGATGGATCCATTTGAGCAGAGAAAATGACATTTGAACATATATTATGTTATGGATTAGAACCGAGCCATGGATGCCGACCAGCTATATCCCATTTCTTTACTGTAGATATCTTTAGATGCTAGAAGACTCCGATTCTTCTAATAGTGTCTTTCTTCAAGCTGCTAGCCTTTGGAAATTCATCTTTGCTCCTTGTTTTTCTGAGTGTGTAAACATGAATTTTCAATCTTATGTGAATAAAAACCTCATGCACAACTCTAAACTTTGGAAGCTTCTAAGAATGTAGCCTCTAATTCACAGTAACCACTGCAATATTCATTGTTTGTAGTAAATGAACATTAAAAACAATTAAAATTAAAAATTGAATGACCATCATTGAATTGCCTACAAGATATATTAAAGATATATTTAAAAAGTCAATAAATCTGTCTAATAACTTAATATAATTGTATGAACTAAATTCAGTTTATTGTATTAAAATATTCCTTAGAGTAAATGAAGAAAAATATATAACAGTATACTATGATCTGATACGGCATGCTTGCCTCTACAACTGAAAACAATAAATGCACAGAGTAAAATGAAAGTAATATATATATGAATAAATATACACAGCTTTCTTTCTTGTCATTATATTTCTAAAACTTTCTGCAAACCAAGAAGAAAGGCTAAGCAATCCTGATTGTTAAAATTCTTCCCTCTCATAACGGAGAGAAGAATACTTAGGCCTTGCCCTCTTGTTTGAAGAGGAAGGCTGAGTGGCACTCAACTCAATCAATATGAAATAAAGCAAACGTCTATTTAGTTACATTGTTATCTCACACGTACACTTTGGCTCAGTTCCAATCCATAACATGATATATGTTCAAATGTCATTTTCTCTGCTCAAATGGTTTGCTGAAGATAATAGCCTCAAAGACTTACACAATGCAACCCTGCATTTTAGGAGAAGCAGACAAAGACTGATATAACCAGAATATTTTCTCACCCCAATACAAAGTTGGCCAATTCCAAATTTCTAAACATGATAAATCTAAGAGAAATATAAATCTTACAAAAAATAATATCATCGATGTTTTCGTTATTCTTGTTAGGTTATTTAATTAGTGAAATGAGAAAATACTTTTTATAAATAAAATTATTGATTGAAATATTTTATTCTCGTCTTCTTAATTTACATGGAATGCTTTGGTTTAAATTAATAATTACATTTAGAAGAAAACAGTTTTTTGTAATTAGTTTTCAGATATAAAATTATATATAAATTATACAAGGTTATTTTTCATATTTTATTTATTGCTTTGAGTTCCCCGATTCTAAATTAAAAAAGGCCTATTAAAGTTTACAAAAAAACTAGCTAACCCATCGCCTGACGTTACCTGAGAAACTCGATTAATTCAAGCAACGTCACACTCAACCATATTCTATTGAATTGTTTGCTGCTTATGATTATCCGGTCTGAACAAAGATTTAACCATATTAAAAGCAAAGACCAAGAACTTTCTCTACATTTGTGCTGCTGTTACCTATTATCAGTAAAAATATTTTCATTAATAAAATTTATTTCTATGTCTAATCTGAATATTTGCCGAATTTACAATGTTTTTGAGGGGGCATTTTTATTTTTCAAAAAATATAACATTGAAGTGTACATCTGGTCTGATACTATACTTTATCTTTTCTGTCTCTGTCAGTGAAGGAGAAATCTTTCTAAACTAGGGTAATGTTTATTTTTGTTCAAGTCTGGCGTGTCCCTTTTTGAGGGAGATGGATTTTCACCACATTAAAAACCGACCTTGTGTCTAATTCTACCATCAATTTAAATATTTGCTGATTATATAACTTTTTTCTTTTTGGTTTATTTTTATTTTTACAGGTATATAATCTAATTTGTTATTTTAATTTTAATTTATTAATCAATTCTGATACTACGGTTAGGAAAGGAGAGATAAATATTAAAGTATCAATTTTGAAGGAGAAATTTTAAAAATAAAAATGAATTGTCTACATTTAAACATAAATAGCCCCCCTCTCCCTCGCCAGGAGTATTTAAAAATAAAGTTTTAATTAAGTATTTATTGTTTGCAAGAAAATAAAATCAATAAATTATAATAATATAAATAACTTGTAATAAAAAATAATCAATAAAATCTTGCCACTGCAGATGTTTAAAGTCTTTTATGTTTTCTTTTAGGAATGTGAATATGAACTGTTTTTAGAATTTAACATAAAAAAAAATAAAAAGGAAGAAATCGCTAATCAGAATCAGATATCGATTAGTCAGATGCAATACTATTTAATTGTAAATTAGAGAATCTGACTGACTTTTCTTTATATACTAAATTATGTTATTAATTCATCCTTTTTGAGGTAAAAATAATTTTCAAATTCAAGGTGAGTCATTTAGATACACATTCAGTTTGCTGTATTTTAGACCAACCTAAAAAAAAGATTAGTGGAAGCTTAGATAAAATCTATAGCCTAGTGGGATGCCTACATTTCTATGAAATTAACGAAATTTCTTTCATGATTGCACCTTTATCAATTCAAAAATGACACAGTAGGCTTCGGTCAATCAAAAGGCTGGACGATAGTTACCAAAATGGCAGGAAATGTCGGGGAAAGCTGCGGCTTCCCCTTCTACTATTGAAAAATTTGTCAATAAATAAGAGAATTTTGGACAAGGAAGAATTTGGTCTATGGATGACTTTTAGAAGTGATGACGTCAAAGTGTGTGATTTCTCAGGAATTCTTTCTTTTCTATGTTATGTTCGTTTTTCCTTTTATTCTTTGTTGTTCTTTAGAGCCTTGTAAATAAGTACATTCCTTATTCTTACAGTTTTCAAGTTCTGAGTCAAATTTACCGACTGCCTAAAAAGTAACATTTCCTCCTTTCATTTTACAAGTGGTTTGAGAATAAAATATCAAAGATTACCTCCGGATTTGGGGGAAAATATTTGAGAGCTTTAAAAAATCATTAGATTCAAATATTTCGTTTTCTAACTATTTGCTTTTGTTCTTTACATTCTATATTGCAATCCAACATGATACTAATGTAAAACATTGTTAGTGAATTTGATTTGGATTTAGAAATATCAGTTTGCTTTGGCAATTTAAATGACATCACACTTGTTTAATACTGTTGTAGACTGGTTCACTACAATTTAACAAATTATCATGACATTGGCTTAATATGTTATCTGCATTGGATTGAACATGGTAATATTGTGACCCATACATTTAGCTCTAAATCTGGATAAGAGTCTAAAAATGAAACTTAAAAGAGATTCAAGTATAAGACATATATCTAATACAATGAGTCTCAAGAATTTTCTTTTGAATTCTAAAAAAAATGTTTTCTTAATAAAAATTAAATAAAATGAAAATTCTAGGACAATATAAAGCTCTTTTTATGCAGAAAATTGAATTTCTCCCTTTTTTGCAGACGAAACAAATTTTAAAAAAGGTTTTCTAAAATTGTTGTGTGGGTAAATAATTATAATTTCAGTCAATTATTGTTAGAAACAGTATCTTTATTTTATTTGTAAAGATGCCGCAACATTTCAATTATTGCAGGAAGAAACGTTTTTATTTAACAAGGTAATTGGTACACCAATTATATAAAATATATTCTATCTTTACTATTCTATCTTTGCTATTCTATCTTTGCTGTTCTATCTTTGCTGTTCTATCTTTGCTGTTCTATCTTTGCTGTTCTATCTTTGCTGTTCTATCTTTGCTGTTCTATCTTTGCTGTTCTATCTTTGCTGTTCTATCTTTGCTGTTCTATCTTTGCTGTTCTATCTTTGCTGTTCTATCTTTGCTGTTCTATCTTTGCTATTCTATCTTTGCTATTCTATCTTTGCTGTTCTATCTTTGCTATTCTATCTTTGCTGTTTTATCCTTGCTATTCTATCTTTGCTGTTCTATCTTTGCTATTCTATCTTTGCTGTTCTATCTTTGCTATTCTATCTTTGCTGTTCTATCTTTGATATTCTATCTTTGCTATTCTATCTTTGCTATTCTATCTTTGCTATTCTGTCTTTGCTATTCTATCTTTGCTGTTCTATCTTTGCTGTTCTGTCTTTGCTGTTCTATCTTTGCTGCTATATATTTGCTGCTCTATCTTTGCTGCTCTATCTTTGCTGCTCTATCTTTGCTGTTCTGTCTTTGCTATTCTGTCTTTGCTATTCTATCGTTGCTGTTCTATCTTTGCTATTCTATCTTTGCTATTCTATCTTTGCTATTCTATCTTTGCTATTCTATCTTTGCTATTCTACCTTTGCTATTCTACCTTTGCTATTCTACCTTTGCTATTCTATCTTTGCTATTCTATCTTTGCTATTCTATCTTTGCTATTCTATCTTTGCTATTCTATCTTTGCTATTCTATCTTTGCTATTCTATCTTTGCTATTCTATCTTTGCTATTCTATCTTTGCTATTCTATCTTTGCTATTCTGTCTTTGCTATTCTGTCTTTGCTGTTCTATCTTTGCTGCTCTATCTTTGCTGCTCTATCTTTGCTGTTCTATCTTTGCTGTTCTATCTTTGCTATTCTATCTTTGCTGCTCTATCTTTGCTGTTCTATCCTTGCTATTCTATCTTTGCTGTTCTATCTTTACTATTCTGTCTTTGCTATTCTGTCTTTGCTATTCTATCTTTGCTGTTCTATCTTTGCTGTTCTATCTTTGCTATTCTATCTTTGCTGTTCTATCTTTGCTATTCTATCTTTGCTGCTCTATCTTTGCTATTCTATCTTTGCTGCTCTATCTTTGCTATTCTATCTTTGCTGTTCTATCTTTGCTGTTCTATCTTTGCTGTTCTACCTTTGCTATTCTATCTTTGCTATTCTGTCTTTGCTATTCTGTCTTTGCTATTCTGTCTTTGCTATTCTATCTTTGCTGTTCTATCTTTGCTGTTCTATCTTTGCTATTCTGTCTTTGCTGTTCTATCTTTGCTGCTCTATCTTTGCTGCTCTATCTTTTCTGTTCTATCTTTGCTGTTCTATCTTTGCTATTCTGTCTTTGCTGTTCTATCGTTGCTGTTCTATCTTTGCTATTCTATCTTTGCTATTCTATCTTTGCTATTCTATCTTTGCTATTCTATCTTTGCTATTCTACCTTTGCTATTCTATCTTTGCTATTCTACCTTTGCTATTCTACCTTTGCTATTCTATCTTTGCTATTCTATCTTTGCTATTCTATCTTTGCTGTTCTATCTTTGCTATTCTATCTTTGCTGTTCTATCTTTGCTGTTCTATCTTTGCTGTTCTATCTTTGCTGTTCTATCTTTGCTGTTCTATCTTTGCTGTTCTATCTTTGCTGTTCTATCTTTGCTGTTCTACCTTTGCTGTTCTACCTTTGCTGTTCTATCTTTGCTGTTCTATCTTTGCTGTTTTTTCTTTGCTGTTTTTTCTTTGCTATTCTATCTTTGCTATTCTATCTTTGCTATTCTATCTTTGCTGTTCTATCTTTGCTATTCTACCTTTGCTATTCTATCTTTGCTATTCTATCTTTGCTATTCTATCTTTGCTATTCTACCTTTGCTATTCTACCTTTGCTATTCTACCTTTGCTATTCTACCTTTGCTATTCTATCTTTGCTGTTCTATCTTTGCTGTTCTATCTTTGCTGTTCTATCTTTGCTGTTCTATCTTTGCTGTTCTATCTTTGCTGTTCTATCTTTGCTGTTCTATCTTTGCTGTTCTACCTTTGCTGTTCTACCTTTGCTGTTCTACCTTTGCTGTTCTACCTTTGCTGTTCTACCTTTGCTGTTCTACCTTTGCTGTTCTATCTTTGCTGTTCTACCTTTGCTGTTCTACCTTTGCTGTTCTACCTTTGCTGTTCTACCTTTGCTGTTCTACCTTTGCTATTCTATCTTTGCTATTCTATCTTTGCTGTTCTATCTTTGCTGTTCTATCTTTGCTGTTCTATCTTTGCTGCTCTATCTTTGCTGTTCTATCTTTGCTGTTCTATCTTTGCTGTTCTATCTTTGCTGTTCTATCTTTGCTGTTCTATCTTTGCTGTTCTATCTTTGCTGTTCTATCTTTGCTGTTCTATCTTTGCTGTTCTATCTTTGCTGTTCTATCTTTGCTGTTCTATCTTTGCTGTTCTATCTTTGCTGTTCTATCTTTGCTGTTCTATCTTTGCTGTTCTATCTTTGCTGTTCTATCTTTGCTGTTCTATCTTTGCTGTTCTATCTTTGCTGTTCTATCTTTGCTGTTCTATCTTTGCTGTTCTATCTTTGCTGTTCTATCTTTGCTGTTCTATCTTTGCTGTTCTATCTTTGCTGTTCTATCTTTGCTGTTCTATCATTTGCTGTTCTATCATTTGCTGTTCTACCTTTGCTGTTCTACCTTTGCTGTTCTACCTTTGCTGTTCTACCTTTGCTGTTCTACCTCTGCTGTTCTATCTCTGCTGTTCTATCTCTGCTGTTCTATCTCTGCTGTTCTATCTCTGCTGTTCTATCTCTGCTGTTCTATCTCTGCTGTTCTATCTCTGCTGTTCTATCTCTGCTGTTCTATCTCTGCTGTTCTATCTCTGCTGTTCTATCTCTGCTGTTCTATCTCTGCTGTTCTATCTTTGCTGTTCTATCTCTGCTGTTCTATCTTTGCTGTTCTATCTCTGCTGTTCTATCTTTGCTATTCTATCTCTGCTGTTCTATCTCTGCTGTTCTATCTTTGCTGTTCTATCTTAGCTGTTCTTGAATGAAAAGTAAATAGTTAGAAATTTAAAAATTTGAACTCATATAAAATCTTTCATTAAAAAAATATTAATAATCAATCCGTCTCATAATTATGTCATTAATTTTTCAGACGGACAGCGAAGCGGAAAAGTAAATTAATTTTCTTAATTTTTTAAATGCACATTTTGAACGAAAACTATAATTTTCTTAATGGATTAGCTTTTCAGGTTTTATTAAAACATTATTTTTATTTATTTAAAAAGTATCTTCTATTTCAAAATGACGTTTCTTGGTTGGTTGGTTGTTTTTGTTTTACGGCATATCAACCCTTTTCAGGTTATTTAATGCCGAATTCAAAGATTTTGAAGAAAACTTTTTTAATTGAATATATTTGTTGTTTTCAAGTAATTTTCTATTTAACCCATAGTTGGGACCCTAATAGGTACTACCATTCCGGGTCAGAGTGGACCTGGGAACAATGGCAATTAAAGGGTGGCTCCACACTCCCCAAAGCCCGCAATCTGGGGCCTCACCACTGGATATAGTTGAAGGTCATATCCAGGACCCAAGACGTTTCTAATTCATTTTGTAAGTAGCCATCTACCTATCAGAAAAGAAGTTTTAAAATAGTGCATCTAATTTGAATTGTCATTCATCTACACAGTCTGTTATTATGATCTCAGCAGAGGTTAGTTTGACTGTTCTGTTTAATAGCATAACAACCGTTTTAGAGTTATTTACTACTAATATTACTACTGTATTTTGGTAAAAGTGTACCTTAATTTCTTAATATCTCGAAATATTTATAGATTTATTTGTTTTGTAGTCTTATATAATTTGTAATTAAATAAAATGTAAATAATAGACTCTATTTACTCCATACATATGCAGCAACTTTTTGCTTAATTTCATAGAAAAATCAAGAAATATCAGCTGAAAACTCAGAAAATATTATAGACCTTCACAAGACGAATGTTTACTTGGATTAAAAGTCAGGAATTGAAAAAATAATGTCAGTTGAAGTATATTCAGTTTCATCTATGCACATTTTTACTTTGGCTTCAGTTGTAGTACATTTTATTACAAGAACATAAGTTAATATTGTCTTAGTTTAGATTGGATTTTTTCTGCGCTGTCAGTTTAACAATACAGGATTAAATGAACAGTTGAAGTTTCGACATGTATAATATAGTTAAATATACGTAGATGTTTATTTATTCCTATGCACATGATTCACTCCTTACTAATGAACTGATCATTATAAATTATAGAGTATATATTATAGTATAGGCCAGTAACACGGGCACATTATTTTTGTAAAATTTACCATTTTGGAAGTATACTCTCTTAAATATAACCCATTCCACTAAAAAACGAAATCCAAAAAATTAATATAAAAAGAATTACCCTCTATCAAATTTTGTGTCATGTAATAAAATGTTAGCTGAACTGATACATGCATGTAATATGTAAAATCCTCAACCAATAAACTTATCCATGAATTATTGGGTACACAATCAAAGCAACACAATGAGTAAAGTGGATGCATTAATATTTAAAATATTTTGCCCATATCCCCCAAAAGGAATATATATATATATATATATATATATATATATATATATAATATATAAAATGAACTTATTTTTCCCCTCTGATTTTGACCTTAATAGGATTAATAATCAAGACATTTCCTGCAAATGTAATACGCACAAACTGCAGCACAATATCTAAGGTGTGTTATAGGTCTATTACCTATCCACTTCCTCGATAATCGTAGATTCCTATATTCTATCTGCTGAGAGTTCACTGCCAAATGGGTGAAGATCAATGGAAGTGGTAAAATCTTTTCTCTCTAATAAATTCCTCCGTCCCCCGCCACCACTTTACACCGTTGCAGGATCGTCCACAAGAGACAGTTATGAAGTTTGGGTTTTCTTTACTTCGTAGTTGCTTAAAAAAACTGGAATGGAATTTTAATTCTACTGGATGAAATGCACCATTGAGTTAACCGAATCATTTTTGCTTTTCGCTGTGCTTTTTTGTTTTTGCTTTTCCGATTTTTTAAGAAGTTTAACATCGTTTTTATTGTTATATTTAAACGGGATTATTACTTCGCTTTACTTTACCCCCCCCCGTTTACACACACACCTCCAAACAACCGGGCAACGTCGGGTACTCTTGCTAGTATATATATAAAATTTATTGAAAGTTCATTCAAATTTGAAAAAGTAAAAAACCTGTAAAGAAGGTATACAGAATTTTTAATCATCCGACAAGGAGTATAGATAAACTTGGAAGACTTTAGTCTGCGGAGTTTCGACAAATGAAATTCTTCCCATCAGAGGAAAGAGGTTTACAAAATATATAATAAATTTTGCAGGTTAATGCATTAAAAGAAACTACAAGTATTGATTGAATCATATTTGCATAAAAAGAAGTTTTTAACAGAAAAAGTTTATAAAGTTTCATAATGATTATGAAAGCAGGAACAAGGTAAAAGTATAAAAGGATATGGTAAAAATCCATTGAATAAGGAGGTAAAATCCAGGAAAAACAGAATAAATCCATTGGAGTCATTTTTTTTTTAAATTTGTATTACATTTTCACCCCAAAACAAGACACAATGCCATTTTGATGTAAGGGACAACTATCAGGGACATAAGCTGCAGGGATACTATTTGGGGAGTTGAGCAGCAAGATGTCTGTTCAAATTACACTTGAACTTCTGCATGTCAGTACAGTTTGGAGTAGCAGGAACCCGGAAGAGAATTCCCAAGTCTAGCAGTTCTGGGAAATAAACTATTAGAGTAGAAGGCTTTCTTAAATCTATGGATTTCTACTGTGGAACTGTGGAATTTTGCTGCTTGCAGAGTTTGTCGGGTCGGGGGGGTATTTATATGGTACAAAGGTTTGTAGTTCGTCAGAGCATCCACCATTAAAATACTTGTAGAACAGCCAGACGGATGCAACATTTCGTCGATGGAAGAGAGGTTGAAGCTTAGATGACAATTCAAGACCTATCAGGTTAGCAACTCTTTTGAGCCCTGTGCAGGAGTGAGAGATTAGTAGCAGATGGACCAGCCCAAATGTGACAACAGTACTCCATACATGGGCGAATGGTTGCCGTGTAGAGGAACAGATTATTTAAGTAACTTTTTAGCATGGTAGGGAGAGCCCACCTCCATCACAGCAGCCTTGGCAATGCTCTCGATGTATCTGTTCCAACTCATCTTCCCTGTGAACGTTAAGCCGAGGAGTTTGAACATATTACTTTCAGCTAATTTATCTTAAGCCATAGCTATTAGTGGTTAAAAAGGTGTCTTGTAATTATTAAAGGAAAAGAACTTAGTCTTGGCAGCGTTGAACGTTACCATCCATTTTTTACCCCATTCCACTACAGACTTGAAATCTTCCTCTAGGATTTCTGCCATTGCCTTGGATATGTGTTCATTCATTTTTCCTTCGTGTCTGCTATAGAACGTGGTGTCATCAGCAAATATACTCATCTCACAGACAATTTTATAAGGGAGGTCATTTATGAATATCAGAGCGGGCAACACAACCCATAGCTTCCCTATATCTCACTCCCTATCACAAATTATTACGTTTCCAACCAGTTTCCCTGACCAGGAAGAACAACACGCATCACTTCTAGATCTGTTTTTGACCACAGTTCCCGATGACTGCATAACGAAGGCCCACAGCCCACTTAGGAACGCTGATCATGCAGTGATAATGGTTGAAATCGCCCTAAACTCTAGACCCAAAACTGAAGAGCCAGTGCTCAAAACAACGAGATATTATAATAAGGCTGACTGGGAAGCCATCAGGGAACTAATTAGAGATGCTCCATGGAAAAATAGTTTCTCTCTCCCTGCTGAACAATGTGCAAACGAGACCACTGACTGGTTCAAAACTGCAATCGAAGCGCATGTTCCCATGCGGAAATTTTATAGTAAGCCCCACTCTCCCCAATGGTTTACGTCGACTTGTGCAACTGCCATTGCTCAAAAGCAGCATGCATACCGTAGGTTTAACCGACATCAGTCCAGTTCAAACAGACTGAAGTATATAGAAGCTAGAAATAATGTTAAGAAAGAAATAGCGACAGCTAAGAGAGAATTTACGGAAACCACTAAAAAGCACATCGAAGCACAAAAACTAGGAACTCGAGACTTCTGGAAAATCTACAACAGTGTAGTAAATAATGGGCAATCAACAATTCCCCCACTAACCAACAATCACGAGGTTGTCTCCTCAGCAACCGACAAGGCTAACATGCTTGCCAGTCGGTTTGCCTCAAACTCCACACTGGACCCTTCCAACCACCCCCTACCTAACTTTCCTATGCGGACGGACGCCACACTAGACGATCTGAAAACCACCCCTGCTCAGGTGCATGCTATCATAAAAAACCTTGACACCTCAAAAGCATGTGGACCCGATCTTATGCCAGCTGTGCTATTAAAAAAGTGCTCAGCCGAAGTAGCTCCAGTTCTCTCCAAACTCTACAACAAATGCCTTAATGAAGCTTGCTTTCCGGGCTGTTGGAAAACTGCTTCTGTTGTACCAGTATTCAAGAATTCTGGCGAAAGGACAGACCCATCAAATTATCGCCCCATTAGCCTCCTCCCACTTTTTGCCAAAATATTTGAGACCATAGTTAACCATGCTCTAGTCCATCATCTTACAGATGCTAAACTACTGACTGACAAACAATATGGATTTAGACAAGCCCGTTCCACAGCAGACATCCTAACTGTGATATCTGAACGTATATACCATTCACTGGACAAAGCGGGGGAGGGCAGAGCGGTAGCTCTAGATATATCTAAGGCTTTTGACAGGGTATGGCATGAGGGTCTCCTCAGTAAAATCAGATCATACGGTATCACTGGTAGAATACTTAACATAATTAAATCCTTCTTAGATAAGAGAAAAATCCAGGTTGTCCTCGACAGTCGTACATCTAAACAATATGATATAAATGCGGGGGTGCCCCAGGGTTCTATCCTTGGACCTCTATTGTTCCTGATATTCATAAATGACCTCCCCGACAACATTGCCTCTGAGATGGGTATATATGCTGATGACACTACACTCTATGGCAGGCACGACAGGAAGACGAATGAACACATTTCTAAAGAAATGGCAGAAACACTAGAGGAAGACCTCCAATCTGTAGTGGAATGGGGACAAAAGTGGTTGGTCGCGTTCAATGCTGCCAAGACTAAACTAGTTTCATTCAATAATTACAAGAAACCCTCTCTACCACCCATAGCAATGGCCAACGACTCTTTATCTGAGAGTCCATCTTTCAAACTCCTTGGCCTAACGTTCACAGGAAACATGAGTTGGAACAATTACATTGAAGGCATTGCCAGGGCCGCTGCAAGAAAGGTGGGCTCTCTCTACCGTGCTAGAAAACTACTAACACCCGAAAGTATCCTGTACCTCTATAAGGCAACCATTCGCCCATGTATGGAGTATTGCTGCCACATCTGGGCTGGTGCATCTGCTACTAGTCTCTCGCTCCTTGACAAGGTTCAAAAGAGAGTCGCAAACCTGATAGGCCCTGAACTGGCATCTAAGCTTCAGCCTCTGTCCCATCGACGAAATGTTGCATCCCTCTGCCTTTTCTACAAGTATTTTAGTGGTGAATGCTCTGACGAACTGCAATCACTTGTGCCCCCACGACGTGAGCACCCTCGACAAACCCGACAGGCTGCTAAATCCCACCCCCACACTGTAGAGATCCCTAGATGTAAAAGATCTTTTTACTCCAATAGTTTCTTCCCCAGAACCACTAGACTCTGGAATTCCATTCCAGGTCCCTGCTTCCCCAACAGTACTGACGTGCAGAAGTTCAAGTGTAACGTGAACCGACACCTTGCTGCCCAAATCCCTACATAGCACCCCAGTAGTTGTTGCCCCTGATAGTAGCCCCCTAGACCAAAGTGGCAATTTGCCTTGTTTGGGGTGAAAATGTAATAAAAAAAAAATAAATAAAATAAAAAATAAAAAATAAACCCCTAAGGTACACTTGCATTTATATCATATTGTTTGGACATGCGACCACCAAGGACAACCTAGATTCTTCTCTTATTTAATAAGGATTTAATTATTATATTCGTCCAGTAAAACCATAAGATCTGATTTTCCTGAGAAGACTATCGTGTCAAAAGCCTTAGATATATCTAGGGCTACTGCCCCCTACTCCCCTTCTTTATCTAGTGCATGCTATATACGTTCAGCGATTACAGTTAGAATATCTGAAGTAAAATCGCCTTTCCTAAATCCATATTGAATGTCAAACAGAAGTTTAGCAACTGTAAAGTTTTGGATTAGAGCTTGAATACTTATGGACTCAAATATTTTAGCGAAAAGAAGAAGGAGGCTAATGAAGCGATAATCTAATGGGTCATTTCTTTCAACAGAGTTCTTGGTACCACAGAAGCAGTTTTCCAAGCAGTCAGGAAAGAAAGATTCATTAAAGCATTTGTTAAAGAGTTTGCAGAGAACTGGAGCAACCTCAGTGGAGCATTTTTTTAATAGTACAACTAGATTTAGAATGAGATCAGGTGCACATGCTTTGAGGTGTCTAGGTTTTTTATATCATGTACTTAAGAAAAGGTGATTTTCAAATCATCTGTGTGGTTTCTATCTGCAAAAGAAAATCAGGGAGGGATTTGTTTGCTTCGTCCAAGGTAGAGTTTGAGGCAAACTGACGGCATGTTAGCTTTCTTGATTGCTGTGACAACAACCTCATGATTGCTGTGACAACAACCTCATGATTGCTGTGACAACAACCTCATGATTGCTGTGACAACAACCTCATGATTGCTGTGACAACAACCTCATGATTGCTGTGACAACAACCTCATGATTGCTGTGAACAACCTCATGATTGCTGTGACAACAACCTCATGATTGTTGTGACAACAACCTCATGATTGCTGTGACAACAACCTCATGATTGCTGTGACAACAACCTCATGATTGCTGTGACAACAACCTCATGATTGCTGTGACAACAACCTCATGATTGCTGTGACAACAACCTCATGATTGCTGTGACAACAACCTCATGATTGCTGTGACAACAACCTCATGATTGCTGTGACAACAACCTCATGATTG
>NC_136499.1:77765741-77815741 GCF_053919585.1 Euprymna scolopes | reverse complement strand
ATTATTATTAAGTAATATTTGATTATTAAATTACCAATAAATAATATTTGATTTATAAATTTTAAATAAGCAATATTTGATTAATAAAGTATTAATAAGAAATATATACATTTATAAATTATTAATAAGTAATATTTGATTAATAAATTATTAAGTAATATTTGATTAATCAATTATAAATAAGCAATATTTGATCAATAAATTATTAATAAGCAATATTTGATTAATAAATTATTAATAAGCAATATTTGATTAATAAATTACCAATAAGTAATTATGGATTAATAAGTTACTAATAAGTAATAATTGATTAATAAATTACTAATAAGTAATAGTTCATTAATAAATTTCCAATAAGTAATATATGATTAATAAATTACCAGTAAATAATAGTTGATTAATAAACTACTAATAAATGATATTTGATTAATAAACTACTATTAAATAATATTTTGTTAAGTGTTGAGACATTATGTTGAACAGAGATGGCGGTGAAGAAGCAGTACGGTACGACCCTGAGTGTAATTGCCAGTAACAAAGATGGCGGCGAACAGATTGAATCCAAAATTCGAGAATTTTTATTGTAACTTTAGAAGCTTTTCATTGGTTGCTCCTCATGACTTGTGGTTAACAAAACGATCTTCGAAATCATTGGTCTCATACCCCCCCCCATCAAGAGTCAAAAACATTTCCCACACTCCCTTTTTTGATATAATGGAAAAATCCTTTCGGATTCAATTTTGGTTTGACTTGAGAAAAGGAAAGAAAAATAAATAAATAAAAATAAACAAATAAATGAACAAATAAAAATAAATCAATAAAATAAATGTTTTTTTTTTGTTTTGGAGGAATTTGCCTTTATTCTCATTGGTCAAAAAGAATTATTAATATATTAGTATAATGTGTGTTAGAAGAAGCCATTTTTTTGTTTTTGTAAATCACATTAAGTTTTTTTTATGCATATAAAATAAACAATTTTCAAATATATATATAAACATACAAATAGAATCCTATTGAAAAACATATTAACATATATGCAAAAGAATCCACAAATATACAATTTTTTATACATAGAAAAATAAACACTTTTCACATATATAAGCATACAAATAGAATCCTACTCAAATACATATAAACATATATGCACAAAAATTCACAAAGATATATTTTTAAAAAATTCTTAACAAAAACTGGAAACATCATGTTAGATATTAGTTGGTTAATTTGGTTAGTAAGATAGAAATTGTCGCAGTTTAACGTCGTGCCTGGGGAAATTTACATTTTATTTATTTATTTATTTATTTTTTATTTATTTATTTATTTATTTTTTTTTTTTTTGCTGTGATTTCGACTGTTCATGCTTCTCTTTTTGGGTTTCTGAAAAGAGATTTATTCATAATAAGATTCCAAAAAGTTCGACTATAAAATGTTTTAATTTTACTCTTTTTATATGTTTAGTGAAAATGTCAGCTATATTATTCTCAGACGTAACAAAACTAAGAGTAATAGATTTTTTACTTATTTCATCCGTTATGAAATGATATCTGATATCAATATGCTTCGACCTTTGATGAATCATAGAATTATTTGCTAATAAGATACTGTACTGGTTGTCACAATAAATTAATATAGGTTTTTTTATTTAGATCTGGTTTTAAAATAGATTTTAGAAGGGTGTTCAGAAAAATTGCCTCCTGCGCAGAATGGGTGAGGGCCACAGATTCTGCTTCACAAGTAGAAAGGGCAACAATTTGTTGCTTTTTAGTTTGCCAAGAGATCATAGGTCCAGTCTTTGATAGTCTAAAACAATACCCCGTTATACTTTTTCTATCTGCAGAGTTACCCCAATCTGAATCTGAAAATCCTTCTAAATTTAGAGGATATGTAGACTTTTTAAATATTAAAGATTGTTCCTTCGTTCCTTTTAGATAACGAAGGATTTGTTTTGCACGATTAAGGTCCTTAATTGTCGGTCTCGATAAGTTTTTAGATAAATTTGTTGCAGTGTAACATATATCAGGCCTAGTTGCGGTCATCAAATAGATGAGGCTTCCAATCATTTCTCTGTATAATCGATCGTCTATTGATTTTGTTTCGGTCTCTATATTTTTATTTATGTCCATTTCGACAGGAGTTGTATGCGGTTTGCAATCTTGCATTCTGAACTTGAGCAGAATTTTTTAAATGTATCGTGATTGGTTCATAGTTATAGTTTCATTTTCACAGGTAAATTTTATACCGAGGAACCATGACAGTCGTCCTAGATCGGTCATTTTAAAGTTTTTATTTAATTTATTTTTAACATCTTTTTAAGTGTTGTCACAGTTTGGGGCGAGTAATATCTCGTCAACCCAAAAAACTAAAATCAACAATTACCTATATTTTAGGTATACATGCACGCGTCTACGGGTCATTGCTTGAATTCCTGTTCTATTAAATAATTATGGAGTGTTAAATTCTAATTGTGAGCACTTTGTCTTTGTCCATATAACGATTTATTCATTTTCCACACGCAATTTTTATTTTTCATTTTAAATCCCTCTGGAGGGTAAATATACATTTCACAGTGAATCGCAGCATTTAAATAAGCATTTTTTACATCCATTTGATGTATTTTTAAATTGTATTGAGCGGCAAGTTGTAATAAAATTCTAATTGTCATTAAATTTGTCGTTGGTGAAAATGTTGCAAAATATTCCACTCCAGAAATCTGTGAGAAAACTTTTGCAACAAACCTTGCTTTAAAAGTTTCACTGCCAGAAACTGTGATTTTTTGGAAAAAAAACCCAGAGTGAAGAAATTTATTTTTATGTGTTGGTTTTGCCACAATTTCGTATGTGTTATTTTCAGATAAAGCTTTCAATTCGGATATCATAGCTTTTTTCCATTCTTGGTGATTTTCTGAATTAATCGCCTCATAACTTTCCGATACGCTTTTCAACAAGTAACAGTAATCCACTGCATAGTCTTGTATCTTTTCAATTTTTAAGAAGTCTGGCCTTTTTCGCTCCCTTATTGGGTATCGACGTGTCTGATTAATATTTTCGTCAGTAGTTCTACTGTAATTGTCGTCATTATTAATATTTTCATTGTGATCGATTAAGATGCTAGGTAATATTTCTTCACGTTTTTCATTCACTGGATCGCCATTTTTTTAAATTTAATGTATCATTGATTTTTACACATCTAACCCTTTTAATGGCATTTTGGGCTGGAAAGTAGATGTGTGACTGTTTTTATCGTAACCTATGAAAATACGTTTTTCACTTTTAGTATTTAGTTTACTGTTATTTTCTATAAATGCAAAACAATCAGAACCAAATATATGCATTCGGTTCATTTTGGATTTTACACCAAAAAACGCTTCATACAGTGTTTTGCCTAATCTTCTATTGAACGATCTATTTCTGATATATGCTGCTGCCATTAAAGCGTACGTCCATAAACTATGCGCTAATTTCGATTCGATAAGTAGGCATCTTGTCATCTCAAAAAGGGTTCGTCATGCCCTTTCAGCGGTGCCATTTTGGAAGTGGAAATACGGCACAGATTTCTTGCGTTTAATACGGTGGTTAATTAATAGAAGTTCAAATCTTTACTAGTAAATTCAGTCCCATTGTCTGAGCGAATACATTTTACTGAACTGTACGGGGCAATATCAGCTAACTATTTCTTAGTGGCGAGGATAGTGTCGGATTTATTTTTTAGAAAATAAACTATAATTAAACCGGAAAAATCATCAATAAATTTCAAAACGTACCTTAGATTATTTTTCTCCATCGAGCTGATCGGACCTGCCATGTCACAGTGCACAGGGGAGAGAATTTTCATGGCCTTTTTTCTGGCGTTTTGCTTATATATTTAGTCATTTTCCCCTGTGCACACAAATAACAATTTGGGAGATCGTCTGAAGGTATTATTTTCATGCCTTCGACTACATTTGGTAATTTTTTAATATCAGCTGTATTGCAATGTCCTAGAATTTTATGCCAGGTTTCCAAGTCGTGACAGGCAGTTTTTGAGGGAACCATACTTTTTAAATAATCTAGTCGGCCATTTTCTTTAATGTCAAATACAGTTTAATTAGGATATATCAATTTTGACTTGTTTGGGCCAAACTTTATATTCGCGCCTTGTTTAATGGCAGCCTGCATAGAAAATATGTCTTGCTTAAATGTAGGTATGAACTGAGCATTTTTAGAATACAGTACAGATTTCGCCTTTATATTTTTAGGGATATTTTAGCATCGCCTCTTTTTAAGACTATATCATTTATTTGACTACTGTCGGCAAGTTTGACAAAATGACTTTGTGGATTCAAGTTTGAATCAAAATTAATCAAATCAGATTCCTTGGTGATAACGTGCGCTGTAGCACCACAGTCTACAAGGAGATTTTTTACCGTTTGTGGCATTGTCAAAGTTACATGTGAATAGAAATGTATGTTTTTCCTCAAAGTTCTCAACGTTTTTATGGAGTCCACTTTAGAGCGTTTATATCGACATTGGAAACTTTTGTGGTTGGGTCGTCCACAATTATAGCAGATAATCTTATTCTTTTTCTTGGGAAAATTACTTTTGGGGAAAACGTTGCAGTGAGGTGCGTAATTTGGTGGTGTCTGCTTTCGAGAAGCATTTTTGAACTTCATAATATTGCTGGAGTTATTATTGTTCACGAGCATCCGATTAGTCTCTTTGTAACTGCGCAATGCTACTTTAAATTCACTGAAATTTATGGGTTTGTCTTTTTGCGTTATAACAAATGTAAATGGTTTAAAATCGGCTGGAAGTCCCTTGAGGGTCATTGATATCAACAAGCTATCGCTTATTATTTCACCTGAGAGTTTTAATGCATTGGCGGTTGTTTCTGCCCTTATAACATAGTCAGTAATCGTTTCATCCTCGTTACGTTTCAGAGAGTTAGTTCTGTATATAGCGATATAATTTTCGATTTTCCTTTTGATAATGTTCTCCTTCCATCATCAATGCTTTCCTTCCATCATCCAATGCGTCTCTTATAATCAGAGGCAGACTTCTATCGTCTAAGCATTGAATCAGTTCCACAAAAACAGTTGCGTTCTTTTCGAGAAATTTGGCGTCGTTAGGATTCTCTGTTGGAGATTATATCACTTTGTGTAGTTTCCAAATCCTTAGATATCCCAGAAATTTTACCTGCCAAAATTCGAATTTAGATTCCGAACCATCAAAGAAAAGATGATGGCTGGGCTCATAACCTGTTAAGTGTTGAGGCATTATGTTGAACAGAAATGGCGGTGAAGAAACAGTGTAGTACGATCCTGAGTGTAATTGTAACAAATATGGTGGGGAAGAAGCAGTGCAGTTCAGATTAGATCCGGAGTGTAATTGCCAGTAACAAAGATTGGCGGCGAACTGATTGAATCCAAAATTTGAGAATTTTTATAGTAACTTTAGAAGCTTTTCATTGGTTGAGCACCATGACTTGTGGTTATAAAAACGATCGTCAAAATAATTGGTCTCATAACCCCCCCTCCGGTGTCCAAAACATTTCACATATTTGATTAATAAATAACCAATAAGTAATATTTGATTAATAAATTACCAATAAGTAATATTTGATTAATAAATTCTTAATAAGTAATATTTGATTAATAAATTCTTAATAAGTAATATTTGATTAATAAATTCTTAATAAGTAATATTTGATTAATAAATTCTTAATAAGTAATATTTGATTAATAAATTATTAATAAGTAATATTTGATTAATAAATTATTAATAAGTAATATTTGATTAATAAATTCTTAATAAGTAACATTTGATTAATAAATTCTTAATAAGTAACATTTGATTAATAAATTCTTAATAAGTAACATTTCATTAATAAATTCTTAATAAGTAACATTTGATTAATAAATTCTTAATAAGTAATATTTGATTAATAATTTCTTAATAAGTAACATTTCATTAATAAATTATTAATAAGTAATATTTGATTAATAAATTCTTAATAAGTAACATTTGATTAATAAATTATTAATAAGTAACATTTGATTAATAAATTCTTAATAAGTAACATTTGATTAATAAGTTATTAATAAGTAACATTTGATTAATAAGTTATTAATAAGTAACATTTGATTAATAAATTCTTAATAAGTAATATTTGATTAATAAATTCTTAATAAGTAACATTTGATTAATAAATTCTTAATAAGTAATATTTGATTAATGAATTCTTAATAAGTAATATTTGATTAATGAATTATTAATAAGTAATATTTGATTAATGAATTATTAATAAGTAATATTTGATTAATGAATTATTAATAAGTAATATTTGATTAATGAATTATTAATAAGTAATATTTGATTAATGAATTATTAATAAGTAATATTTGATTAATAAATTCTTAATAAGTAATATTTGATTAATAAATTCTTAATAAGTAATATTTGATTAATGAATTATTAATAAGTAATATTTGATTAATAAATTCTTAATAAGTAATATTTGATTAAAAGAGAATCGTATTAAAATTCATCAATTTCTTTGAAGATTTTCTCATGAATATTGTATGAAGTTAATATTCCTTTAAGAAAAAGCATTCTAAAAAGATTTTAGAAATATTTTTATGAATGCAATATTAAGACACTTATTCTTAGATTTTTGTTTGATGTAAATTGTTCCATATTTTTGTAGTAACTATTCCAAAACTTGTATGAGGAACTTCTTCTCTTTAATCTAATCTAAAACAGTCGTGATCCAATGACACGACTGTTTCAGTTTTATACTTTGATTTTGAATAATGGAAATTGTTCGAGTACATGAATAAGCATCGTTGAATTTTTACCGTAGATATGAATAAGCATGATAAAAGAGCAACTAGTGCAGAACATTAATGATACAATTCCACCATTTCTTAATGGAATTGTTGGCATGGTTTAAGAAAGATGGTCAAAGATATCGATGTGGTAATTTTAATCCAAGCAGTTTGCTCTCATGAGATTCTTGGCACATTTTCTCCTGCTTTCTTCTATAGCCACTCTGTGACAGTGTTTATTTCATAGTGTCATTTCAAAAGCTATGCAAAACATCTGTGAATTCATACATTTTAAAACATTGTCCAAATGCAATTAAAAAAGCTAACTCTTAAACATAATTTGCTGCCAAGTAGTATACATTGTTAACGTACTAACTTGAAACACAAGGTATCTGTTATTAGAGACATGGTTATAAATGAAAATGGGTAAACGAAATGAAGCTACTGAAGCATTTTGACAATATGTTTAGAAGAATGATATCGAGGCATTAAATGACTAATCCTGATATTTCAATAAAAAATATTTCCTTATTTCTATAATTTTATTAAATGTTACCGCTTGAAATAAGGAAGGATACATTAAATCAATTATGAAATTACTTAAAAGTATTTACTTTTTTTCACAATGTTAATATACGAAACAGTTGGAGAAAAAGCAATCTTCCTTTAATAGCATTCTCACTCCAAGAAAAAAAAAACAATTCGGATGAATTTTTCATCGTCATCGTCATTGTCATCATCATCATCATCATCATCATCATCATCATCATCATTTACTCAGTAAGAGTTTTTATACTAGTCATTACCAGTGATCGCTTACAGATAGTTTCCCCTGGAGTCTAAGTGACACTAAGTATCTCCAAATGTCCAGTACGATTTGTATCTTTTTGATAATTATTGCAACTATTTGTTAATTTCTTGCTGATAAATAACCAATATTTTCTTTCTGGGATTTTAGTGGCAAAAAACTTCCTCATGATTCTAGTACTCTCCATGACCTTCCAATTAAAGTCTTTTCCTCCTCGATCTTTCCAGCTTCTCGGGCATCATGGTAATTTCTGTGTGGAATGGATAATTCAGGGTACTTTTGTCATTACTAACCAGCAGATCTTTACGATCTTACGTAATTGTACGAGTATGATACCAATCCAATGTTTGTACCACAATTGTACAAGTATGATACCAATCCAATGTTTGTACCACAACTGTATGAGTATGATACCAATCCACTGTTTGTACCACAATTGTACGAGTATGATACCAATCCAATGTTTGTACCACAATTGTACAAGTATGATACCAATCCAATGTTTGTACCACAATTGTACGAGTATGATACCAATCCAATGTTTGTACCACAATTGTACAAGTATGATACCAATCCAATGTTTGTACCACAATTGTATGAGTATGATACCAATCCAATGTTTGTACCACAATTGTACGAGTATGATACCAATCCAATGTTTGTACCACAATTGTACAAGTATGATACCAATCCACTGTTTGTACCACAATTGTACAAGTATGATACCAATCCAATGTTTGTACCACAATTGTACAAGTATGATACCAATCCAATGTTTGTACCACAATTGTATGAGTATGATACCAATCCAATGTTTGTACCACAATTGTACGAGTATGATACCAATCCAATGTTTGTACCACAATTGTACAAGTATGATACCAATCCACTGTTTGTACCACAATTGTACAAGTATGATACCAATCCAATGTTTGTACCACAATTGTACAAGTATGATACCAATCCAATGTTTGTACCACAATTGTATGAGTATGATACCAATCCAATGTTTGTACCACAATTGTACGAGTATGATACCAATCCAATGTTTGTACCACAATTGTACGAGTATGATACCAATACAATGTTTGTACCACAATTGTACGAGTATGATACCAATCCAATGTTTGTACCACAATTGTACGAGTATGATACCAATCCAATGTTTGTACCACAATTGTACGAGTATGATACCAATCCAATGTTTGTACCACAATTGTATGAGTGATACCAATCCTCTCTTGGATTCCAATTTGTTCTAGTGTATTTAAAGGTTTTCCGAAACTATTCCTACAATTTTGCAATATTTTTCTTCATATTCCAAAATCTCATCAAATCACTGGCAAGTTCCATGCATTTACATATTTTTTTTATCATTCACTTTTACCCTCCGAACTACTTTTTTCAATACTGACTCCAAATTGTGTTTATAGAATTTGTTTAAAGTGATGTTTGCACAGTTTCAGTAGACTCTTCAAAATCGAATCGTCAGTTTCTGTACTTCTTTAGAGATACCTTAATGCATTTACTTTTGATGTAGTTTTGTAGTTTTACATGGTAAGTAGTTATCTTAGCAATGTCTAAAATATACAACCCTAAAGAACAAGAAAAAGATCATATTCCATAACGAAAAAAAATCAGGACAGGAAGCGTCTAAGTAATATGATTTATAAATGTTAAAAATATGGTTATCGTAATGGTAAATAATCAGTTGAATGAAAAGGGTATTACAGAAAATTCAAACTCAAAACTAATATAAATTCAAACATAGAAGATAACAAAATGGTAATAGATAAAAGAAAATGATCAGAGAAATGATTAGATGAATTACAAACTTTTGACTGTAGTAAATGTGTTCTGGTGCTTCTTAAATAAAATATATGACTATTTCAGAATCTCATTGACTAAATTTCTGTTTGTTCTCTTTAACGAGTAGTGTGTGCTTAAGGGTATGTGGTTGTTTTAAGACCAGCACCTGCCATGTTTAATAATAGAAGAGATGCTTTCCAGAAGGAGTATCACCTTAATTTAATTTGATTTATCAGTGTAGAATTAACATATGGTAAATACCAATATTTTTTAGCCAATCGCACGAGCAGAAACAAATGCCTCAGAATCGCATCTTAAAAATGATCACATTTTTAACCATTTTTTAAAATGGCTCATACAAAACCAGACAAAATTATAAAAATAACAAGTCATGTCTACAATTATGCTTGCAAGCCAACACTGCCTTTTGTAGCGAAAACGAATTTTAGGAAGTTGATCGTTTCAGATAAAAATAATTTCAAGGCAATGAGCACCAGTAATTACAAAGCAATTGGCCAAAAAAATGGAGCGACTATATTCTGCTTCTAAAAACCTCTACCAGCGAGTCGCTGGTGAAAGGGAAAAACTACTATCATTGCTTTATATAGACAGCATGCATATTCACACACTGGCAAAATTATGCAAACATGTATAGACACACTACTTTAACAGAATCATTTCTGTTAACTCCTCTACAAATGGAAAAAAAACTTTTCAAACTTACACACTCAAACAATTCCTACAGTCATACCCTTTAAATTTTATAACTTTGTAAATATCTAAACATATTTCGTTTCATGGATTCTGTTTTTTCTTTCCTTTTTTTTTTCAGCACAAAATCCTTTTAATATAATTTGCTCATATGAGGCATGCTACTCAAACACACGAAAAGACGTTCAGTCATCTTATTTATATCAAGGTTGATGCTTCATAACCTTTTACTATTTTCTGAGTGAGTTTCAAGTTCTAGTTACAATTCATTAACAAAGTATTGCTACAGTGATTATACAACATATAATGTAGACACATTAATCAGATTAGCATTCATTTGTTTATTTGACGTATCTGTTTGTTCTAAATATACTTGATATAAGCTACTGTAACCCCTTTCCCATAGAAGAGACGTCGCGAGCCTGTCTCTGCTTAATCGCTAGTTTCATGGCAAGTGCCAGAGTGGTCCCCCCTTGCCAAACTTTCACAAACAAAAATCACTCGACTAGCTACAATCACTATATATGATTTCCCTAATTTCTATCTCTACCTAAATATAAACGCAGATTCCATAAACAAAAGGCTTGTTTCCCAGAACTGCCCGCCTGCTTTCCGGTTGAATACAACATGGTAGCCTTCAAATCCAATGTAAACAAGTTCTTGTTAAGCCGTCCCCATAAACAATCAAATTCTATTCAATATACACCATTAACGATTACTATACTACCACCTTACATTCATTAACCCTAATCCTCGAGTGGCCTTCAGGCCTTGATAAGTGGTGACTCCCAAGTAAACAAAAAGACAAAGTAAAAAACATAAAAGGACATACTATTCATCGTGTAAATGAATATTCATTTTGATGCATATAATATAGAAATGCTTTTTAAACATTTGTAAACCTGAGAATGTCATTTGCGTTATCACTTTAAAAAAGACAAGTGTTCAAGCACTGTGTTCAGTGTTTTATTTTTGTTTTACTTTATTTTCATTTTTGTTGTTGTTCTTGCCACTACATTCATACTGAATATCGCAGCAATGCTTTTATTTTTCATTTCAAGCAAAAGAAAAATTTAAATAAAAAATATTTGCAAACTTTTAAAACTTGAAAAGGTCAAATGTATTGTTCAAGTTTACAAATAACACATATCCTTTTTCATCTACAAAATAAGTTACTTCTTTGATATTTTAACTTAAGAACCGAGTAAACATCACTGAGAAGACAGAAAATAATATATTTATAAGTGATATTACAGGATAAAATATAGAATTTATTACCAATCATGTTATACAAAATTTGAGCTATTGAGCTACCTATTTTATAAAGTGTGTAAATCTATTAAAGTCTAAGTATGGAAAATGAAAAAATAATTGATGTGATTTTTATTTTTTAAATTTTAATTTTATGTATCAAAAGTGAGTTTGTAAAATTAACCCCCGATTTTGCATGCATATGCCCATTATTACCATAGCCATCGATATGTGCTTTTTGGAGAAATATGATGGAAAATATATCTTAAATTCTGCATATAGCAATAATTTGCATAAATTGAAAAAAAAAGTCTGAAATTTTAAAAATATCTTCAAATCATAAGAATGAGATTTAACATGAATTTTAAACTTAAAACTTATACTAAAATTGATAAAGCCGCATTTATTTAAAATAAAAAAAATGTCAAAGTAGAAATAAATATTTTCTTTAAAATTTACGAAAATAATTTCCTTTAAATATGAATGCTCTAAGTAGAAATTAAATATCCCCTTTAAAATTTTAAAGCAATATTTGCATAGAAAGCACGAGCAGAGGAACCAGATGTTTCCCGGGATTTAATAAGGATCAACGAATGTTCAATACTTCACATTCTTTTATTGTCATCAAAGTCGGTGCAATTGTCTATTTTCAATCTAGTTGATTCATTCACTGCTCTAGTCAGGGACCCACCACAGTGTGCCAGGAGAAAGCTTCACATCTCTCCCCACAGTAACAGTCCATAATACATTGTAGTCTATATTACACTGTAGAGAACCTACTCTTGATTTTATAAATTACTTTCACATAATGGTTTAAATTAAAGTTTCAAATTCAAAAGTCAAATATCATGGTTTAATTGTGCTCTAAACAGGAACATTCATTTTGAATGCGCCCAGTCATGTCATAAAGTACATTTGTGTAAGATTACAAAAAATATGTCCAGCCGTTTCAGAATCCATAGGGAACGAACTCATGCACATAGTATTTTAAGAATCAGTCCAGGATGGAAAATGGTCCTGTTTTGCCTGTCTAACAACTTAAATAAGCAAAATGTAGCAAAATGTGCTTCTTAAAATCCAACGTCTGGTTGACGCCCTGGGAGATAGCAATAAGTTTAAAATGTGGAATTGCTCTGTGCTTTAAAATAATGTGTGACTTTTAATATATTTTAAATTGCTTAAAGAGAATGCCAGCCATTTTTATGACAACATGTTGGATAATTTCACTGTTATAATTTAGAAATGTATAAATATAGCATCTTTCAATATTAGATCTTTTGTTTCATATATCTGCAGCTTTCTACAGAGTTTCCTCTGGTCGATGTTAGTTTTAAAATAGAAAAATCTAATTTATGTGTCCATTTGATTAAAATTCAAATTCTAATGACATACCATTTCAGATATGATATATGTAATTATGAAATATTGATTAATCCAGTTACAAGTCCTGTATAATATTAATCCAACAAGAAAGTATGTAGAATCGTTAGATTTTATTTTTTATTAAAATTAATAATTAATCTAAGTTTCAGCTATAAAAGAATTATGTGGAACATTATTCAGCATACATAAACTATTGTAGAAATGAATGATAAGTTTCATTCTAACATTTAATAACAGCTTTATTGATAATCTTCGTTAGTAGGTTTGTATAGAGAAAGGGTAGGATTAGTACGAGTTCCTGCATGGAGATGTTGATTAAAGATTATAAAGGCTTGTTGAAAGAGAAAGAGTTCATTTATGTGTGTGTCTAAGTCAGTAGTAGAAACGTGCCTCTATGTGTATGGATGGGCATAAAAGGTTAGAGACTGAGCTGTAAGAAGATAAGAGTTCATTTATGTACTGTATTCGGTTGTCATGTTGGATTATTTGTATTCCGTCCTAATTTGAGCTCTGAGCTCGAAGGCCAGGGTGGATTGTGTGGCATCTCAGAAGAGAAGTTAGGGACAAATCCGTGCCACATGGAGATGTCTTCAGTCCAAGGTCTGGGAAGAAAGGAGAAAGAATTATCGTGTGTTTAATATTTTATAAACTCAATCGCGTGACTGAGCACTGCCTTTTGATTGGACAACCCAGCAAGGAAGTATATTCAAAATCTGAAGCCGCGAGAATTGTCTCCTGTTGATGTTCCCTACAATCCTGTCTGCTACATTACATAACAAATTAAAGTCGTTTATGTAATTTCAAATATTTTGAGGTAATAATAATATCACTTTAATGAATAGGATATCAAATATTTTAAATAATGCCATAATTGCCTGTTGATAAAAAATTATGAAAAAATTGCAGTTTAAAAACATTATAACTTAATCATGTTTAAATAACGTAATCAACCTGATTTTTCTTTCTGTTTGAAACATATAAAAGACACTTGTAAATAAAATGTTTATTTATGTTAAAGATGTGAAAAAAAATGTCAAAATAATATTTTATTCAAATGACGTGAATGAGTACATATTTGAATTTTATATGAATGAGTTAATCTATCTCTGAAGTTATTTCTGAAATCAAGACTGGAATAGGTAAAACATTAGCAGAGCAAAATGAAAAAAAAAAAGGTTTTAAGGAAATAAACAAATACCAAAACAAAACCGATAACGATGGAATAGCAGAATAATATATTAATGTATTTTTTGTTATATCAAAATACAGGAATTTTTCTGTTCCTATGTAGATGAAATGATGACAATAAGATATGGAACACACTTTTAGAATATCGTATCTTGCATTACTAATTTATCAGCTTGAAAAATTCTATAATGCTGACTTTAATGTATGGTAGCACATAGCCATAATGATTTTAAGTCTTCATCTAACGTTTATTTTCAATCTATATTTTAATTTTTTCAAGTTAATTAATATAAAATTTGGACTAATAAGTAATTATTGTTTTTTTTTTTAAATAATTAACAGTTAGCCTTTTAAAAACATTTTGTAAGTCATATCTGCTAAGGCTTGGAAATGTGCAAAATTATTACTGTATTCCAAAAATGACGTTTACGACCCACTGATTATCATGAATGTGAATAAATAATTTATTCTTGTGTAATGCATAACGTTCATAACACATGTTATGTGAGAGCAACAATCTGATTTCTCTTTTGCAATATTAAGTAAAAAATATCTAACCGAATTAAATAGTAAAATCGTTATTCTGATTGAAAATGTACATTTTTAGAATACATAGCTAAAATGAACGAGGAAGCATGTTTTTGTGTTTTCGCTTATAAATATATTCCACTTAATATAATAAGGCATATCATACTTTACGTTATATATGAGAAGCTTTTTGCTTAATTCTTCAGTTGATCACATGAAATCAACTATGAAGCAAGTAGTCTAGAATTCTGAAAATATTTTTCAGTTCAGTGTGAAATTAGAATAAAATAGACAGAACTTAACTCTGCTAACAGTTCACAAAGACAAAGATTATCGATTTTACTGAAATAGAATTTTCAAGTCTTGCAAATTTAACAATCGCCAGTGACACACCAATTATAATCTTCTTCTTCTTTGCCATTGGTTGAAGAAGGCAATTGGTACATTTACCTCATTTTGCTTGGTTTTATACTCATTGCTTTGACTATGTTTTTAGTTTCTATTCATTTCTTTTCAACCTCATCTTCTATTTATTTCTCCTAAAAGAACACAATGACATTTTCTTGACACCCACCCCTTTGACCATAGATTGTAACCAGTCATTCTTGTTCATGACACTGCCTCAGTAAAGAAGAAAGTGATACAGAAAACGAAATTGATAACACAAACAGCCAGTATTTCAGATCTTTACATCCAAAGAAGGAGCAATTAGAAGAGAAGGTTTTGGGGAGGAGTTAAATGTTTCCTGTATTATTTGCTTTTAACAGAATTAAATTGATTACGAGCTTCTCTGTATGCAACACGGCTATTATCGTAATCCTAGAGTTTAGTACAATTACTGATTTGTGTCGAGAGTTAAATTACCACTTAGTTGCCTGCTGGGTCAAAGACAGACTTGGTTAACAGGAATCAAATTGCTGAACCCTCTTTAATCATAGCAATGATAATGTCACCCAAACAAGTTTTGCAGAATGGGAGTTCCCTTTGTTTTCACTAGGATAAAGTTAACATTGTTTTTGTATTAGCATTAAAGTAGCATTTTGATCATTGTATATTTTAATATATTCCACTTTTATTTCTTTTGATACTCAGTGAAATAACTTGTTGATAACCAATGAGTTTATCAGAATTGAGACAATAGCAAGACATAAGTATTGCAGCACTGATACTTGTAACTGTGCACATTTTTCATCTGTAGTTACATCTTTTAGATGAAGCAATTGAGTGACAATAATGTAAATAGAGAATAATGAAAGCAGTAGTGGGAAGAAGTGAATTAGCAGATATAGTTTCTCAAAAAATGTATTATAATTACCTGTTTTATGACGTTTGAAATGCCTTGGTGCGCGTTATCAGCACTTTCTGGACAGAAAAACTAATAACATGCAACAAATATGAGTTTATTAACATTTCTATGAAAATAGTATTTATTGCATTTGAATATACAATTGACCCAGGTAAGGTGAATTTATAAGTATTAATAAATACTCAGAAAGTAATGTTCTGTTACATAGTTCTATACAAATAATAAAATCGCATTTTTAGAGAAATCTTTAATTTACTCGTTCAGTCGAAGTCACTCTCATATACTTGTCCAAGATTGCTAGATTGGCCTTTTCAAAGCTAAATGTAGCGATGTTGGCCGTTTTAAAGCTAAATTCACCGTTTTTAGCCTTTTTAAAGCATATTGGTTTTCAAAAAATTGTATTTGACCTTTTTCAAAGCATAACTGACCAAGGAAGGAACAAACAGAATATTACATAGATTGTAAAATAACAAATTAAAACATAGACTAATTTCTTTATAAGCGTTTGATTATATTTGTTATATATTAATATTCATAAATATATTTTGATATCACCGATATTAATTGCTACTAAATATTTTGCATTTAAAGCAGTAACATCGCCTGCTTGCAATTAACATTAGCACCACAAATCCGTTGTTGTTTATGCCAATTAAAACAGGTGTATCAACACTTAATTAATAAGAATAGGTTGGCTAAATAGCTAATAGCTTGCATTTCATACTTACGCTCTGTGTTCTGAGCATAACTGCATAATGTTTTGAGATTAAGGGATGTCAATGATAAATCACAAACAACCAAACAGGTTTATAACAGAGTGTTTCTTCTTTTTTATTTTGTTTGAACTGATTAATTTTAAAATCTATTCTTTGTACAACAAAAATAACCAGTTTGAAATTAAGATTTTATTTATGAATAACCAGTTTGCAATGAAAGTTTTATTTTATTAAAACGTATCTCTTTGTTTTGGGAGAAAAATCAAAAAGGGTAAAAATATTCTATTTAGTGAATTTAGATAATGACATATAAAGAGGTTGACACTTGAGATTTTACTAATAACCTTGCATTCAACCTGAGTAAGTTGAAATATACTTTTTATAAAGCGTAATTTAACTTCTAGTTTAATACCTGTGTATAAAAGATGGTGTCAGTTCATAATGGATCTAATTAAAATATAATAAAAACATATACTACAGATAAGAATAAAAAGTACAAAAGTATAAGGCGCAGGTAAAAAAAATCATTATCATTGTCATCATCATAAATATCATTGGTTTAATATCTGATTAAAAATGTTAAATATAAAAGATATCGAACAGGTAAAACTATAAATAAAGGGGATATATCATTGGTAAAACTTATACCTAAAAATGCATGAAACACGAATAAAAATGACAAAACTAATTTATGTAGTACATCAAAAATATATATGAACTACTAATTACGTATAATTAAAATTATTCAGAGATACTGGTAGTTTATTGCAGAAATGGTTGATATAACATTAGGTTATATATAAGATGATTAAAGAGTGATTTTCCTAATTATCCTGAACTCTTTTTTGCCACTACTAGCAACATAGAGGTGGAATTGGAATTGTGCAATTATGGTTTCACTAAAGACTCCCATGCTGACATAAATAGAGGGTTGTCGATTGTCTCTTGGGTGTGAACGAAGACTTTTTTAATGTGTGTTTTTTTTACTATTCATTTAAATGCATATTTTTAGTTTAAAAATATGTATTGAATAAAAGCATATAAACATGAATATATGGAGGTTGTCGAGTCATAAATGAATGAAAAAGAATTTCAAATAAAAAATATTATTCATAAAAATATCTACAAAATATACTTATGTAATATATTTCAATATAATAGCCATAAAAAAACAACAACAAAATAAAACAAGCGAATGATTCTAGTTTTTGATATACTTCTATCTTCAAGCATAAAATCCAACTCATAAGATTGAATAAATCTTCAAAATGAAACGCCATAAAATATAGACACATCGGCATCAAATACTCCTCTCAAAGACACTTTCAAGAGACTTTTCTCATTAATTTTTTAAAAGTATATTTTCGTTTTATCTTAAAAGTAAAGATTCTTAAGTTTGATTAGAAAATGAAATTCAGCAATTTTACTAAAAAATATTCAATTTTATGTTTCTCTATCAAATGACATGATTTCAAGTTTAACCATTTTCTGTAAGCCTCTCTTTATTTATAAACGTAGCTACGTTTTTTATTAAAGCTTTTTGTTATGCGGGTATAGTTTCAACAAAATGCATTAAGAGAGAATAAGAAATAGAATTGATATATTATTAATATATAAAGCCTGAAAACCTCTCGTAACTACGCATATACACATATACGCAAAATATATATGAATTCTCAAATATATTTAGGTCTTAACATTCAGATGCTTATTAAAATAAAACATGTTTACATATATTATTCAACTGGAATTCATTGAGATGAATATTATTTATTAATTTTACTTATTGCGGACTATTATCCTCATCTTTTTATTAGTTGTTTCATGACGTTCCGGCCAACTATTTCTCTGGCCTTCGTCAGGTGGTAACCGCGATGGATAGAAACTCTGAATCTCCTGACTGCATTCACTGCAATTACTGCCTTCCAACTACTGAAGACGGAGGAATAGTTGGCCGAAATTTTGTAAAACAACTAATAAAAAGATGAGGAAAATTTTCCGCAATAAATAAAATTAATGTTTACATATATCTAAAACTAGAATCTTCTACTGATGTGTGTGTGCATATATATATATATATATATATATATATATATATATATATATATATATATACTAGACTAGACTACCCGTGACCCGTTTGGTCAGTATGTTATATTAACTATGGAATTAATGTATGAGCATGACACTTGTAACGTAAAGAAAATAGTTTTTTTTGTGACATAACAGAAACATTTCTATGGAAGTATATTAAAATGAAAAAAGTATATAGATTTCTATGAGTCGTTCTGTTTATTATTATTTATTAAAAAAAAAACTTATAGCCATTGAATTATAAGTAGTTTGCCATACTTATAGGTAAATGTGCACTGAACAGATACCGTAATACTTAAAGTTAAATTTAAATTTTGATATATCTTTAATTTAAACGTGAAAAAAACAATTGGAATGCTGAAAACTTATGCAGTAAAACAATACATTTTATTGTCGCGTTGATTATTTATTTGTCACGCAAATTAAAAAAAACATATTTTCAGTGTTATTTATTCATGTTGGTAGTGTAGAAGAAAATGTATGAATGTTTTTTAAAAAAAGGTGTACTAAAAATGTAGAATAAATTAAACAAAAAAGAAAGGCGGTGAGTAAGTCGCCATTGTAAAGTGCTCTTATGGTTGTTACCGGGTTAAAGTAGATTTATTTGTGAGAAAATTGCGTTAAAATAACTTAAATGTAATACAGAAATGAATGATGTAAAAAAAATGCAGAAAGTTTAACAATTTAAACGCGAAAATAAAACAATTGGGACGCTGAAAACATACACAGTAAAACAATGTTTTATTGTCACGTTGATTATGTACGCATGCGCAACCGGAAGTCGTAAACTGGATGTTGGGTTACAAAACTCGTTACAAGGTCTTTTGAGTTTTATAATTATATATATATATATATATATATATATATATATATATATATATATAATGGACTCTCCCGTCGATTTCGACATATGAGTTTCCTCTACAACAACTAAGTTGCTCGGAAATCCACACAGATGATTTGTTTATAGTGGTGAAGGCTTTGTGTAGAACCATCCACACTTTTTGATATTATTGCTAACCTTCGTCAGTGCAGATGACTGCCACAGAAAAGAGTATGCAGTAGACCGCAGGTTTTTATATCAGAGTTTCCTTCTGCTAGATGCATGTCTTAACAAATACTGAGGTGCATCTCTCTCAGTGAATTAATGCACCTCCAGATACCAACATGGAAATTTCTACGACTCGGCGCGGTACATACAGCGCCTTCCCTTCCCCAATGGTCACCCATCTGGAACTGACCAGGCTCAACTTTGGTGATCTGGTGAGAACAGGTGTGTTAATGTGATTGTGTGGTGTGTGTGTGTATATATATATATATATATATATATATATATATATATATATATATATATATATATATATATATATATATATATATAATTTAAAGGAGATTAGAACAATAGTCTAAAGAGCTGAGTGTATTTTAATGTAACAGTGAAATTACTAGTTTAATTAAAATACAGGAAATAGAAAGTGCTCGTTGTAATTTAGATATATAATAAGCTCGATAGTTAAATGTCCTAGAGCTAATTCAATATTAAGTAATGTGATTGATAATTTAAAATTTAAAAATTAAATTTTAATTAAATTAAAAATCCGTTTCATAAGAAGGAACAACAACAAAATCAATTATCTGTACGATCGTTTCGGAAAACAATGCTTTTTATTGTGGTATACATCAAGTTATGTACAATAATTATATATAGTTTTTTGATAAGCAAGGTCTCCTCATCAGCAAATTTTGAAGGGTTTTTATTGAATTTAAAAGACACCATAAATAAACCTAGCATTAAAAGTAAGGCAGATGAATCTTTTAATTTTTCGTTTTTTGAAATCAGGAACTGTGGTTAAAATAGTCATTTAGATGTTTGCTATAGCTTTTTATCTTATTGAATGTGTTACATATATATATATATATATATATATATATATATATATATATATATATATAATATAAAGCTGAATGTCTGTGTGTGTCTGGTCACGAATAGGCTCCTATATGGTGGACTATTTTAAAAACTGATTACATATAATCATATATGTATCGAGACACAGGAATGAGTATGTTTGATCTGGCAGATCAGTGGTTTATTAAAATTGTGGGGTCTGCGTTCACGCCTGGTCCACAAAGTCTAGAAATAAAAAAATTAAAAATTAAAAAAAACGTTTAGAAGTGTTTTTGATATAGATGTATATAAGAATACTTTGTTTTAACCTAAATGGGGATGGTATAATAAAATTGTGGGGTCTGCGTTCGCGCCTGGCCTCCATAGAATGGAAATAGGCACAAACTTTAATAAAGACTTTTCATATCTATCTGTGTAAATATACTTTGATAATTATGTTTCTGTTTGAAGAAATATAGTATCATAAAATTATGGGGAGTTCGTTCGCAGCTGACCTCCATCGAATGGAAATATATGACAAAGTTTAACAAGGTTTTTTAATATAGATCCACAGAATATTGTGATAAGTGTTTCAGTGTGAACAGGTATGGTATAATAAATTATGGGGTTTATCTATTTAATTTTTACTTTCATCATATTTTGCTTTGGTTTTAATACACCCAAATTCGAAGCTATCTCTTTACAACCCTTCCTTTTCATAACCTATCATACTTTCATAAATCAGAGTCCATTTTCTGTAGGCTGTTTTTGAACCCAGTCAACGACGGGTACTTTTTCTAGTATATATATATATATATATATATATATATATATATATATATATATATATATATATATATATATATATATAAGGATAATATAATATAATAATAATATATATTTTAAGGACTCGTATAAACCAACATGTTCCTTCTAAAATTAGACAGGGTAGAGTAGGATCTATGAATCTCCCTTGCTCTACAACTTTGGACTCTGCTATTGGCCAACATTTGGTTGATAATCCATGTTGTGCCAATCAGTATAAAATAGAGTGGTTTGAGGTACTGCATAGAGCGGACTCCAAAAATCATTTAAGAATTTTGGAATCTGTCTCTATTGCCTTTCGTAAACCATCTTTATGCCGGCAGAAGGATACGGTGAAGGCGTTGAATCTCTTCGGGGAAATTTGATAACCCTTTTTTTTTTTTTGTCCTTCCCTCGCGGTGCCATTTTAAACGCTTTTTTCTCTTCACCAATTAAATTTACTTTTAATCGTCTTTCTGGCACTTTTAGTACTCGTTTACTCGTTCCCCCCTGTCTTCTTTTAGCTCTATCTATCACGTATTTAATAATTTTCGCTTTATCTGAATTAAATGAGTGATTAGATAAAGCGAAAATTATTAAATACGTGATAGATAGAGCTAAAAGAAGACTTTTAGAATCAGCACTAATATTGAATACTAATACTATTACGCAAAGAAAAGGCTTCTACCATTTAACCCCTAGCATAGGGAAAATAATAATCAAAGAACAAAATATCAAAACAGATCCTGGCTAAACCGTTTTTCCTTAAATATTTCAACAAAATGAATAAGTTTACAGAAGAAAAAAAAAAAAAAAGAAAGAAAAAAAAATGTACATATTTATTTTAACGCATTTTTAAAAGTGTATATATAGACATCGAACAACCCAACCTTCCCATACGCACACATATGTTTGTCCTTCTCGACATGGGTAGGATTCAAGAACTATCTTTTTCGTACGATCTATGACTTTTTCTTTTCTTACATTTTTATTTTTTATTTCAATTATCCTGAAGATGTCCTCTGAAATAAGGACGAAACGTTGATTTTTTAATAATTTCATTCGGTTTTTCTATTTTTCTCAAAACATAACGTCAACCACCGCTGGTATTTTTTCATTCCTTATACATATATATATATATATATATATATATATATATATATATATATATATATATATATATATATATATATATACTGGATATGTTCTTTATTTCATATAAATAGAAATATGAAGTTAGAATATTGCTTTATTATCCAAAATATATGATTTTAGACACTTGCAATAAAGTGATACACACTTAAAATTACCAGAAAATAGAAAAATTAGAATAATTTTCAAATTATTTGTTCAAATTCCACGAAAATCAGGGAAATAATACATCTTGTTATGCTCTTCCAGTGTCATACCAAATTTCACTTTTCTGCATTTCATAGCAATTCAAATATTAAAAGAAAATTGATCTGCAATAATGCGATACACAGGGTTTATTTATATCTATAGATTGCATTAATATCATTTAAACTCAATTGCAACTACTCTCCCAGTCTTTTTGGATTCATGTAATCATGCCCATATTCTTTTTTATAAATACCTGCCTGTCGGTTTATCTGTCTATTTACAGATAGACAGACAGGCAAGTATTTATTTCACTATTTCTTTCAATGGAAACTATTTATATTTTAAGTGTGTCGAACACTTCTCCAGAACCCACTGGTATGCACATGATTTGCATTATTTGTATTATTCTAATTATTATTTGCATGTGTAATGTTATATCAACACTGTTATTTCAACAATGTTATATCAACACTGTTATTTCAACAATGTTATATCAACACTGTTATTTCAACAATATTTTATCAACACTGTTATTTCAACAATGTTTTATCAACACTGTTATTTCAACAATGTTTTATCAACACTGTTATTTCAACAATGTTTTATCAGCACTGTTATTTCAACAATGTTTTATCAGCACTGTTATTTCAACAATGTTATATCAACACTGTTATTTCAACAATGTTATATCAACACTGTTATTTCAACAATATTTTATCAACACTGTTATTTCAACAATGTTTTATCAACACTGTTATTTCAACAATATTTTATCAACACTGTTATTTCAACAATGTTTTATCAGCACTGTTATTTCAACAATGTTTTATCAACACTGTTATTTCAACAATGTTATATCAACACTGTTATTTCAACAATATTTCATCAACACTGTTATTTCAACAATATTTTATCAACACTGTTATTTCAACAATGTTTTATCAGCACTGTTATTTCAACAATGTTTTATCAGCACTGTTATTTCAACAATGTTATTTCAACATTTTGGCCAATGTAAAGTTCTACTTTTTTCTTATTAAACTCTAGAATATGTTCCAAATTTCAAATGGAACGCTTTATTGAATCTGCTAGGGTAACTTGCTTTTGTCTCACCAACTATGACTGGGTAAAAGTTTCAAGTAATTTTATTCTTAATATCGCCCGTACTGAGAATTGAATCTTAAACATTCCCAAACCCGTTGCTTGGAACTGATTATAACTTAGCTCTTATAACCATTGCACTACAGGTCTTATGGGGGGGGGGTGACATAAAGATTCCCAAGTTGATAAAGATAACTACAACAATCAAATTAGGAGATATGCATGCACGCATATATACATTTATAATTTAGAGAAACCTGTTTAATACACACAGAAAACGCTTGAGATGAAGAATATAGTAAATTAAATTTGTAGATGGCTAAAATGAGCGAGCGAAACTGTGATGATAAAATAGCAAATAATAGAAGTATAAGAATTTAGTGTCACACATGAGTTCTTGCTCATAAACTAAATTACCATCTGAAGAGTCAAAACAATCTTGACTATCATAAAGTATCCATTCTCTATATGCGTGTAAAACAACTATGAACCAATGTAGACTCGAAAAGTAATTTAGATGTTGCTGCTGATATCTGGTGGAATGCCAGAAGGCAAATTTCAGGACATTTAACTGTTCCGATTTAAGTGGTAAAGACTTAATTGAGTTAACTTTCTCGTCCCACCCTTGACATATTCTGTGCTGAAAAATATATTCGTATCTGGGGAGTTTAGCAGTCAAAATAACACAGTGAATTATTATTCATTCTTATCCAAAGTGCATTGTTCCTCGAACGAGTGCCACTCAAATAACCTTTACTATAAAGGCGTACATGAAGTCTTCAAATAACATGTAGGTGACACATAAAAAAGCCATTTTGCAAGTAAGCTATTGCCAAAAAGGTATTCTAGTACTATTAATTCCCCAGAATGATAATATGTAATTTAATATGCACCGCATTTACCCGAATATATCTCTAATCAGAACAGATGCTCTTCTGTGTAATGGTTCATTTCTATTTCTGGTATGTCCATTAAATTCATTTTGCATGGAGCATTTTCTCGCTTGTGCATTTGACTAAATCTATATCAGTTCACATTTACGACCATATGTTTCCAATGTATTGTTAGGCATTCGTTTCATAAGATTCTTTAAAGCTTTCTTTTAGTGCATAGATTTTCACTTGACACTTATTACGACTCACAATACTTGTATCAACACGGCTATTAATAAATACATTCAGATATTGATTGAAAAGGAGAACAATCTATTTGATGAGTTGAGAGCATATTTTCACAAATGAAAAAAGGACTTGATAAAATACAGTAAAATTAAACATAATGTTAATTATAAAATGATTAATTATAGACGTAATTAAGTTTTGATTTCTCATAAGCGTTGAAATCCTTGCTTTGCTTGCATTATTGTAAATTAAATAAGTAAGCTATTCTTGTTTATAGTTATATACCCCGGAAAATATTCTGAAAATAAATCTAATATTAACCGACTCTGGAAAATGCACATCTTTGACGATTTATAAGGAAAATACAGGACACCGTGATAAGATATTGCAATGACAAGCTTTGTATGTAAAGGATTACCTATATGATTACACATTCGCACACACACCATTGCATTAACGGAAGGAATTATCATAAGTAATGCTGATAGAAAAAAGTGAGATAGTTTTGCTGAGTCATCTTAATTAAAACAAGTAAATACAAATATAATTTCGAATAAACACATGAGCAATAAAGTTTCGTTGAATTGTTTAGGTTCAATTTCGATTTTACTAAAACTTTAATGCATATTACAATTTTAAAATGTGAATAAAATACTAATGTATGGATATATGTATATATATAGTTATCTATACATCGATGCAGTTGAGTTTTTTCTCTCTCTAATATTAATATTAAAAGCCCTCTGTTTCTATTAAAAAAAATATTTAAAATAACTTATAAATATATTCAGACATTGATATGCAAGCAACTACAGGAAGGTCAACTAATTGGAATATTTAAAAAAAAAAAAAAAAACGAGCGTTAATTAATTAGTTATTCATTTTTTATAGTTCCTTATTGGCTAATTGTTTTCATATCACTATTAGCTAAATTCTATTTTTGTATAGTTTCTCCATTCTGCATAATTACATAGAATTTAAGATGAAAACGTGTATATATATATATATATATATATATATATATATAATGTTAAAAGTCCATGTATGCTTCTAGAATAGTGATATAGTGATTTAAAGTATGAGTTTTTTTTTTGAAGCATGAAAATGATGTTACTTTTCGTATATAATATTTTATTTTTATATTTCAAGCGGTCCTCCGCTGTTGATTAAAAAACAATTTTCATTTCGATACTTTTTTTGTGACCAAGAGCAGAGGACTGCTTGAAATATAAAATAAAATATTAAATACAAATAGTGACATCGTTTTCATGCTTCAAAAAACCCTCATAACCTTTAAATCATTACATATACATATCTATACTCCTATAAATTCGTGTTTCTTTTACGTGTATTGATATTCATATTAAAACCACTCTTTTCTATCAGTATTCATTTGCTTTCTCATCAAATCAAAATGTGACACGAGGTCGTTTTAAGGTGGGGTTAAACCAGCTCCCCGAAAAAAAAGGGAAAAGGGGCACTCTTGTTGGGTCCAAAAATAATAATTGTCCCAGTATAGAGGGTTTCCCCTCCATTGACTGGGACAAATTACCTTAAGTGCAGCATCTGCAGAACAGATACTACACTTTGATCCTGGCCCGAAGGCCAAGGACAACAGGGTATTTATTTGCTCCCCAACTGAGCAAATTAGGCACAAGGCCGATTTTTAATGTGAGGAGTGAAGAGAAATGGGAACCAACTCCCCGGGGAGTAGGGGAGCTGGATAGTGACAATTGGTATGAAGAGTTGCCCCTACATTGACCAAGGTCTTATATGTGGGAGGATTTATTTGCTTCCCCACTGAGCAAATTAGGCACAAGGCCGTTTTTTTAATGTGGAGAGAGAGGGGGGAAAGGGGAGCAGCTCCCGAGAGGTGGGAAATGGGGGCTGGATAGTAATTGTTGGTCTGTCTTTGCTTGCAATATTTGCCGGAACAGATACTACATTTTAAGAACAACAGGGTGTTTATTTGCTCCCCCACTGAGCAAATTAGGCACAAAGCCAATTTTTAATGTGAGGAGTGAAGGGAGGGGAAAGGGAAAAAGGGAACCAGCTCCCGAGAGGTGGGAAATGGGAGCTGGTTAAAGGTCAGGCATGTGGGGTTGCCCCCACAGCTGGTCTTTGCTTGCAGTATCTGCCGGAATAGATACTACACTTTGATCCTGGCCCGAAGGCCAAGAACAACAGAAAAAAGGCAACCTCTTTCTGTTTATTTAATGCATTTATTTGCTTCCCCACCAAAGCAAATTAGGCACAAGGCCGTTTTTAATGTGGGGTAAAAACCAGCTCCCCTAAAAGTAGGCAAAAAGGAGGCACTCTGGTTATCAAAATAATAATTGTCCCAGTATAGATGGTTTCCCCTCCATTGACTGGGACAAATTATCTTAAGTGCAGCATCTGCAGAACAGATACTACACTTTAATCCCGGCCTGAAGGCCAAGAACAGCAGCAAAAAGGCAAGCCTCTTTTCTATTTATTTAAAAAGAAAATACAATTTTCTTATATATAGGTTGTGGAATTGCATTTCACTAGCAAAAGATCTCGCTAAGTTGCATATTCTTTTAAACATTCATTTAAATTAATTCCTATTAGTTGCTTCGGTTTTCTAATGGGATAATCATCTTTAGTTAACTATTACGTGTAATTACATTCATGCAGATATTCTACATGATTTATACTTGCAAAATATTTGTGTAAAAAGTTTATAGTAAACACAAAATTGTTTCCATATATATTTATGTATACGTATATATTTTTGTTTAACAAATTTTGCCTCCCAAACTCCTCCTAGTTTTTGGTCTACAGACATGAAACTTCATAAATAAGGTATTTGAATTCATGCAAAACTTTATATTTGGGTTTTAGCCCGGAAAAATCGGTGCAAAAGTGTGCAAAAGTGTGAAAATTAAAAAAAATTAAATTTGCCAGGTGAAGGTTGAACGCCGGCATTACGAATGCATAACGTAGTAGCTATTGGTTCATGTTTTAATTTTTAGCCTTGCAGTAAACATGTTTCATAGCCCAGTCATTGACGGCAGAGGCAAAATAAATCGTGAGCTGAACGTTTTAGTTTCGATTCTCAGTGGTGGCGCATGAATTTTTTTTTTTTATACTTTTTAAATCATTACTATATATTGCATCAATTCTATCTATTTATCTATCTATCTATCAAAGTGAAAATGTTCGTCTGTCTTTTCTCTAAGGTAGTTAAGGAAGACTATTATATAGAAAGGCATTACTTTACTATTCACACTTTTTAATATATATATATGCACATAACCTTATGAACAGTACATAGGGCCCGAGCAAAACCAAGCAGAACTGCTAATATATCTATAAAAGTGAAAGTGTCTGTCTGTTTGTGTGTGTATCTCTGTGTGTACATTTCCCGACATAATAACTCTGTCAATTTTCAGTCTACAGACTCGAAATTTGATATACAGGGTAATTAGATTTGGGAAAATCTTTGTAATTCGTTTGCCACCAGAAATTTAGCTGTTAAGGGGTCAAAGTTCAACGATTTGACCTTTCAGAACTCTACCAAACTCCTCCGCTAATTTTGGGTATAAACATTTGAAATTTTAGATATAGGTTCCTTGGACATGGATCTTATTTAATAACTTGATTTGAGCCCAAAGCAATAAATGTTAAGGGGTCATAATAGGGGTCAAAGTTTAAAAATTTTTTACCAGTGCGGTCTCTATCAAATTACTCAGACAATTTCTGTTCTAAACATTTGAAATTTGACATAAAAGGTATTCAGAGATAGGGCAAGCTTTTTAATCGGTTTGGGTCGAAAATTTGAGCTACCAATATATAAATGTATGTATATATGTTTGCATGTCTGCCTAAAACTTTCGACAGAGCTGACGGATTTTCACAAGATCAGTATCGTTTTGAAGCTCGACCCTTCAGACGACAAATACCAAAAAAAATTGGCTAAAAAGATTAATATATTCACCCTCAACTGGACACTTTTCTACAGGGAGGGGTCGCTTTTTTCACCGATATTTTCGAAAGTCATCTTTTCTTTTTTTTTTTTACACATGGAGGTCACCACTTATCAAGGCCGGGAGGCCACTCAGGGATAAGAGTTATTGTGTATGCAGTAATCAATGAGATAATGTTGTAGTAATCATTAGTATTGGAGAGTTGATAGTGTCTTACTTAAAGGGGCGGTTTGTCAGGAATTTGTTTATGTTGGACTTGAAGACATCCAAGTTGTAGTCAAGTGGAAAACAGACAAATGGAAGAGAGTTCCACAGTCGTGCACTTCCGAGAAAGAAGCTCTGCTCATGGAATCTACGTTTGGATTAAGGCACAGATAAAGAGTGGGGAAAATTATTGACAGTAGTTTCAGCCAGACGGGTGTTTCTTGTGAAAGATTGGCGAGGGGGGGACGAGAGATTGGAGCTCAGACGAGCACTTGCCATGGAAGTAACGATAAAACAAACACAGGCTCGCAACGTCTCTTCTGTGGGAGAGAGGCTGCAGAGAAGAGAAACGGCATCCCCCCCTAAGCTATGAAGTATATTTTGTACTCTGTCAAGGCAGGATAGGCTGTTTTTAGCAGCTCCTGTCCAGATGTGGCAGCAGTACTCAATCCTTGGACGTACTTGGTGTTTATATAGATAGAGAAGTGCATCAGTAGTGAGATATCTTCTGGAGCGGTAGAAGGATCCCACCATTTTTCCAGCGTCCTTGGCAACAGACCTGATGTACATGTTCCATTTCAGATCAAGAGTATAGGTCAAGCCCAGAAGCTTGTCAAAACATGGAGCCTCCCCAAGACGAGCGCTGTCCATTTCAATTGATGCCAGATGGGGATCAGAGCGTTGATGATGTAAAGATAGAAGCTTGGTTTTGGATGCATTAAAAGTGACCAGCCACGTCTTCCCCCACTGTACCACGCATTCAAGATCAGAGGAGAGAGAAGTAGAGAGAACTTTGTCATTTACGGCCTTTGATGTGTTGCCATAGATGGTCGTGTCATCAGCATAGATGTCAACGAATGATTTAAGTATGTGTTTTGGGAGATCATTGATGTAGATCAGGAAGAGAGTTGGGCCCAGGATGGACCCCTGGGGGACTTCAGCATTAATACTGTGGGCCTCTTATTTCTGCCCATCAATCACTACTCTGATTAACCTATCGGAGAGAAATGGTTTAATGATTGAGAAAACATTTCCAGTTATACCATAGCTAGAAATCTTGTGAAGTAGGCCCTTATGCCATACCTTATCGAAGGCCTTTGATATGTCAAGAGCAATTGCCCTGGAAAGGAAACCTTTGTCAAGAGATTCACTAATCCTATGAGATATGACCGTCAGCACATCTGCTGTAGATCTTGCAGAGCGGAAACTATATTGCATGTCACTAAGAAGGTTGTTTGCTGAGCTGGTTGACTACTTCTTTATTTTATATGGATTCCAACAACTTAATCATGACACACAGGAGACTTATTGGTCTGTACTGAGAGGGAGATGACTTTTCACCTGAATTCTTAAATACAGGACAGACTGATGAGGTTTTCCAGGGTGTTAGAAAGCACTTCTCCTAAAGGCAATGCTTAAACAGTTTTGTAAGTATGGGGGCAAGTTTTGGTTGGAGCTTTTTCAGCACTCTAACTGGAATGCCGTCAGGGCCAGTCGCTTTACTGGAATCAAGGTTCTTGATTAGCTTGGCGACCTCACACACAGATATTTTATTTGTATGTTGCATAGCGTGTTGTCTGCTATAGGAGGAAATACGGGGAGTTGATGGCCTTCGTCGCATAGTGTAGAATTAGCTGCAAAGTTCTTGGCAAATTGTCTGGCCTTGTCTGATGCTGACGAGATGACCTCAGGTCCATTGATGATAGTTGGGATAGAACGCACGCTTCTGTTTAGGACCCTGTTTGTTATTTGCCAAATTCGATTGTTTAGCCTTAATTTAAACCTATGTCACTTCCGGTTTGGCAGTGGTCGTAACAGCAAAGATGTCACTTTTTTTCCGTTCTTTTCCTCCTTTGCAGTATAGGTTCGAGCCTCCTTTCCTACTACCTCTTTTTTTTTTTGCTCAACACACACTTCCAAACATCCGGGCAACGCCGGGCACCCATGTTAATATATTTATATATTTTGATTCCAGAAATTCCCCTCTGAAACAAAGTACCGTAGGTTTGCAACAACAGATGCCAAATACAAATTTATTATGCCTAGACTATCTTATGTAACTTTAGAACAACATTATAGACACATTTATTCGTTATAAGTAAATCACACATTTCATCCTAGGATGAAATCATCACAATGGCACTATCTTTGGACGAAGTAGTTCCTATTTTTCCCTCTAAATCTAAAGTCCTCCTACTGTCCCCAGTCATCACGAGGAAGAAATATACATATTATATCTGTATTGAGGGAAAAACTAGATGTTCTTGTGCCACTCCTCATCCTTTGTAAATATTTGTTAATAAAATATTTCTGTCTATCTATCTGTCTGTTTGTTCCACTTTTTCTCAGAACTACTAAGCCTATCTGACTGAAATTTTATATGGGTCTTTATGATACAGTACAACAAACTATCTATTATGGTATCTGTTCAATGCACAGTTAGTAATAAATAGGGATTAATAGAAATTAGTCACCACTATACAAGATTTACTCAGAAATTACTGAACCGATATGGCGGAAATTTCGTATGGACCTTTGTTATGATAGACGCAGTGAACTAAGTATTATGATATAAGTTTAATCTACAGTTCAGGATTAATAGGGATTAGTATTTAATACAAATAGAGCACAAATTTAACCACATTGAACCATTAATTTGTAAACGGGCTAAAACTTTTACCCATTTTTAACAGGATAAAAAATCTAGTATTTTATATATTCCCTCATCTAATTCGACTATATTATTGTTTCTGAGTGGTGTAGTCGGTTAATTGCGTCAACACAAAGAATTTATATGCCTGATTTGTAGGCTAGTTATGCTGTTGTCGTAGCCTTGAATTTTAGCAACCTGCTTTGCAGATGAGGTGGTTTGGAATGTACTAGTGTAGCACATCTGCTGGCTCATGGTTGGTAGTTGGTCTGAACCTGTTTGAACATAGATATGCACAATTGTTTACATTAATCGGTAGGTGTATCAGAAATTTGGAGGAATTTTTGACACCCTTAACAGAAAACTGTGAATAAAATATAAAATAAACTCGTAATTTCTCTTTTAAAGTGGGTTGTTTATTTTCTGTATGAAATATACTTCCAAAATAAACTATTAAAGTTGTTTAAAAAATGATAGAAATATTATTTTTTATTTAAAAAAAAAACAGTGTTTCCAAAATGTTTACAAAATGTTTACAAAATGTTTACAAAATGTTTACAAAATGCTGGCGTGCCTTCATGCAGCATTTTTTTTACGTAATGAAATCAATTGAATTTTACGAGTTAAATAATTTTCAATTTTTAAACTTTAAAAATCTATCAAAATTTTTCTATTGATTCAATTTTTACGATATTTTCAGGGTCAATGTGAAATTGCATGCTCTGTCCAATAAATCGAATATAATATTTTAGACAAACGTTTTTATTTCAATCCCCTCCCCATTTTGAAATGTCTATTAAAATTTTAATAATTCATTTATGTACCAAAGTTTTATATATCACAAATTGAAGATAAAAGATCAATAAAGAAAATATTCTAATTTAAAACAAAAAGAAAATAGTTTGTTGGAAATTTATCCGTAAAGTCCAAAGTGTAAAATCTTTTTTAAAAAAAACCCGTTGATTTTTTTTTAATGAAAGCTCATGTTATGCTTATATCGTCAAGTAAATAGCGGACGCTGACGGCAAATTTTTCTATTTTATTGAATGTTTTCTTTTTTAGATATTTAAAAAAAAAATCAGTCGATAAGAAATATTAAAATGTATCAATCAAAAACTCATGTATTTCATTAAGAGAATAAAAAAAAAATCAGTCAACTGGATTTTTTGTTTCAGGGGAGAAACTTATAAGTGAATGTGTGTTTCTTTTTAACTACGGATGACGAAAAATACTAATTTTAGTTAACACACGCAATAAAAAAGAGACATTATTTATGTCCCTTTGACAAATCCATATTTGATAAATTTCATTTTAACTGTGCCTCAAAGAAATTACATATGGGATGTAGAGACCTTTTCGGTTCATCAGTCATATCACTGCTATTCGTGAAGTCTATTCATCTATGCCAGAAGAGATTTTTTTTTTACTTGAATAATGGCATCACTTCGATCAGATCGAGGAGAGGTCAGTTCATCGTTGATAAACGAGAGGATGTGTTAGGATTGTTTTATCTGAACTCAACTGAAAGTCGTAGTCCCTTTTTTTTTCAATTCAGCTTAGTGACTGCTCTGATTTAATATATAAATCTGCATTTTATGATGAAAAATTAGTTCCTCTATTTTCAGTTTTAAGATTCCAATTTATTTTTTCTTGTGACGAGTATTCTTTCGATTTTGTCATTGTGACGTATGAATATCAGTAAAGGTAATTATTACCTGCTCTTACAAAATCTGTTTTCTTTTTCGATTTTAAAGCAAGTAATTATTGAAACATCGGCAATGATATAAATAATGAAATTGCGTAATTTAATCAAACAATGTCAATAAAACATGTGCTTATTTTGTACCTAAATTTTGGTATGTATAAAAATTAATTTTTAATCTCCATAAAGGAAAATATAAGATGGAATATTTGATATACAAATTTAATCATTTAATCAGAATATACCGTTCTCTATGCACGTGATTGTTGACATGCATATGTGTCAGAAGAGGAAAATAGAATAGAAAAGAGTTGGATACAATAAAATTTAATTTATTCACCGCTAGTCAAACACGAGCAAAAATTTTAATTATCTTAATTGAATAGGAATTCCATTTCTCCGATCTATAACAGATACTACATTTTAAAAAGATATTGCAAAAGTTTTTAAAAAATAATAAATTAGGCATTGCATTCTAAAACGTTATCCTATTAAAGAAGACATCTTTTTATCCATTGGTACCATGCATTGTTCATTCTTTCACCATTTATCCATCCTTTTCACTTCAGCAATCGTTACAATGTAATATTGACTTTATGGTATACGTACTTAAAATACCCTCAATAGTTTCAAATGAATTTTATTCATAAACATAATTATAATTTCATGAGAAATAGTGGAGAGTGGGACAATACAAAACAGAAAGACGAAGAAAGCAAATAAAATCATAGGTGAGTTAGCAAACCTCTTCCAATCTTTTACATGAATAGGCTACCCAATATATATATTATTCCTTAATTGGAATTCATTTTTTGAGATGAGCATTATATATTAATTTTTATTTTTATTTCGGACTATTAGTCTCATCTTTATTAGTTGTTGTTTTTGGATCTTTTTATTGGTTCACAACGTTTCGGCCAACTTCCTCTGGCCTTCGTCAGGTGGTAACCGCGACGGATAGGAACTTCGAATCTCCTAACTGCATTCTCAGCCATCATAATATATATATACCAATCGGTACGGACCCGACTATGGAAGATCAGATAATAAATAAACGTGGATTTATAAGATCAAAGAATCCAACCTTGATCGCCCTTCAGGGCCCGTGGCGCAGTTGATAGAGACGTTGAATCTCTACGGTTCCAGATGAACATTGTCTGAAGATAGCGGTTTCAATCCCACCCAAAGCGTGCCAGAGGTTAATTGGTCAAAAATGTGGTGAGACGACAACAACTACGGATGGCAGTGATGGCTGAGAATGCAGTTAGGAGATTCAAAGTTCCTATCCGTCGCGGTTACCACCTGACGAAGGCCAGAGGAAGTTGGCCGAAACGTTGTGAACCAATAAAAAGATAAAAAACAACAACTAATAAAGATGAGACTAATAGTCCGAAATAAAAATAAAAATTAGGCTACCCAATGTTTTCAAGTTTATTTAGAATCTCAAACAAGCAGAAAGGTGAGTGAATCGAAATAGGGATGTATTTTAGGAGTTAGGATTATTTCCTTCCAAGATAAATACAATTTATTGAGGTCAAGGGTTAAATAAAGTTGAAAAGATTGATATTATCTAAAAATTTAAGATGCAGAACTCATCGACTCACCAAGCTAAAAGACTATCTTAACTGGGGTCTAAAAAATGACCAAGAACTGCATATGATATATTCAGGGACGAAACACATTCTTATGACTCGCATAAGTTTGTAATTTGTACCGGCTTTCTATCAAACTTTATGGAATCTTATCTCTTCTCATCACATCTCATTTCAGTCATAAGCTGACGCTTGAAGAACAAAATCAGATCTTGACGGAAAACTGATTCAACTCCATAAAATGCTCTCAAATATGTCATCCAGACAACCATTCTAGCTATGATCAAGATGGCAAAAAACATCATTGGATTATTTTTATAACTCCATTATGTATGCACCATTCAACAGTATTAACTGCTTACAAGCAATGCCAGCCATCAGTTTGGTTGACATACAGAGGTTGGAAAAAACAATGGATATGTTTTGTGAATTGTGTATCAATTAATAGGTGTTGTAAACCTATAAATTTGCGAAATTACCAAAATATTGGTTTTATGTTTTTATACGAGTCTGGAATACGGTGTAAAATTTTTACGATGCCTTTGAGAGAGAAAAAAAGCGTGTTGGTGTGAGACCTTTTCGACCCTCCCCTTTCCAATACTGATCATATCTAAATAATTCAGTTGCATCATATTATATGAGTAATAAAGAATATGGTGCTTATACAGAATTACACTTGATCAAAAACAAAAACACAGAAAAATCTTTATGAGGAACATACTCGCCATGTTATATTCCAAAGATCGCTTAAATTGATCAAACAATGTTTCTTTTAATTAGAAAAATAAAATTATATCGGGAAGCAATGAGGAAACTTGGGGAAGCCATATTGTTTTAGATTTTGCTAAAATCCAAAAACGATTAATTTCGACCGTCGAGATTTTGTTTGTATTAGAGGCAATTAAAACTTTTAATCAATAAAAATTGTAAAATTTAATTTTTTGATAAAAAATACAAGGCTTGTATATCAAGAAAAACTAAACATTGATATTGTAAAAGGTGTGCGACGAGTTTTCAATCAGTGCAGACAATCAAGCATTTTCAAGCTGAAATGTGTGCTATTGTAGAGTCACATGTTCTGCACAAATTGTTAGGTTAAAAAGTATTCAAAATCGCTGAGATATCTCAGAACTGATGCCTAAGTTGACTTGAGCAAATCTTTATCGACCATCCCAACTACTCCTCAACAGATCTGAGCCAAATCCGTAGTTGTTGGATTGATGTCCTATTCCCTTGAGAGGAGTTCTTGAGAGATCCACAGACTGCTATTCGATTTAATTCTAGCTATTTTGGGGTCCTTACAGAGTGCTCCTTTGTGTCATATTTTGCTACATACAATAAATAAATCCATAAATCATTTTCAAAACCATTCAATAAAAATTAGCAAACATTTCTAGAGATGTACGTTTCTAACAACTAAATATTCTATTCTATAAGTTTTTATAATTTTAATTTACATTTTATTCTTTCAACAGAGTATAAAATAATTTAAAAATAGAAACTTCAAACAAACCTTTACATCATTAGGTGTTGCATTGTGGACCACAAATGTGCCCATAATTATGTTATGGGAATACTAATTAATGAAAATAAACTTCAGATACTAAGTTATATGCATAATTATGAGTTCATTAACATATATATATATATATATATATATATATATATATATATATATATATATATATAATGTATGTGTGTGTGTGTGTGTGTATTTATTCCCATTATGCATTTACAAATAATATGATAAATGATTTTAAGAATCCAAGATAGAAAATTATATACTTAGCCTTGACATATGTACGGTTGAATCTACGAAAATAAATGTTCGAAGATTGTGAATTCTATGAATTCTATGATAGATCATGTAGCACAGTTACTTTTGCTTCCTTTTAGAAAACGGTAGACACGAATATTTGAGATGACACGAAATGAAAACTTTTTGATAAATCCTCCTTTCTTGTTGTTGTTATGAATGGACTTGAAAATAATTTTCTTAAAAGAAAATCAACAAAACATATAAAACAAACATTTTATACTAAATATTTTATTTCTAATTTGTTGAACTTACATTCATTAATTTCTAATCATTTATTACATTTTTTATTTATTTATTATTTTATTTATTTATTTTACTTTAATACTTTAAAAAAATTTTAAAGTCTAAATTTTGATCAACTCTATTGATAAGTATTTTTTTGCTTTGTAATCTTAAATCTAACTAAAAAGAAAAACATAATTTCGTTGATGTTTCATTTAAGTATATTTTTGTATATTTGTAATTCTCCCATACATTTTATAATCAATCAACACTATTTAAAAAAAAACTCCCATTTACAGAAACAGGAACGAACTCCACAGAACGCAAAACAGCGGTTACTGACACAATGCTTTAAATAAATGAGGTGAGTGAAAGAAAAAAATGGGAACAATAAAGACATGTAAGCATATAATAAGCAATCAAAAGCTGATACACTGCTGTAAATAAATCAGTATTGAAAAACAAAGCAATAAGAAAGAATGGCGATTGGAAGACTCTATTGTGTTGTCTTAAATTGAAAAATAGTTCAGTGTGGCGATGTTTCATAAACACTCGTTATTTATTTCATTCGTGTTCATATTACTAATCATTTTCTTGTTAATTTAATTTTAATGTGGTTTTAAGAAAAAGTTTTAGTTTTTTGTTAAAATCAAAATAAGTTTATAAAACCTAGTGATTGTAATGGTTTTCCTATAGATTTATTACTGAAATTATGCTGACTGATATCTTTTAAATACTTTTCAATTTTTTTTATGTTTTAAAAAAATCTATTTATTCACAGGAAATAAAAGTAAACTCATTTGTTTAATTTTAAATATTTACAAATTTTTTAAATTTTGAACATGTGCACTTTTGCAAATGTTAATATTTAATTTAAGAAAAAAATCTCTTTCGTTTACAAAAAATATAGATAGATAATATATATATGTTTTGTTTTTACTTTCGAACAGGTTTATAACTAATTTTTTTTTTAAATGTTAAAGCAGCAAAAACGAAAATTATCCTATTTTTCGGAAACAGTCTTTTCTCAATAGTTTAAGGTCCTCTTTTAATAAAAAGCTTTTAATCCTCGGATACTCAAGAGAGAAATTGTTTGTTATAAAAATTAAAAATATATCTGAAATAATCAAAGGAAACATTTCGTTTTGAACTCATTTTAATTTTGATTATAGTATGAAAATTATAGAAATAGCATTTCTGCTTAGGTTTTAAAATTATTGATCTGCAATTCTTAAAGTCTTTTATAAAGCTAGGCTTTTCTGAAAAAAAGGAAGATATAAATTCTAATAAAATATATTGTTTTACAATTTTCAAACTCCTCGTATTCTTTGAGTGAAAATGCATACTATGAAGATTAAAATTTATAACAAAACATGTTTTCCTTCATTTTAAGATTTGTTTTCATTATGTTCTTCAGAATTATTGTTTATTTTTATTTTCTTGCTAATGTGAAATAAATGGTTTTCATTCATAGAAAATGCCCCTTTCTTGAAGCCTCTCAAACTACTTTAAATAAACAGTAAATTTTACTTATGTAATGGTAATGGTAAATTTTACTTATAAATACTTGAATGTATATTGAATCATTCTACATTTTTACATTTTACAGTTTTACAGAATAACAGTTTCATCTACTAGGTATGCAAACCAAATATCTATCATGAATTATACAACAGTAAAACATTTAATGTAACAAATTGATTATTCATTATTTATGCTATAAACTTATGAAATGGTGTATAAATTCTAATAATGTTTTTAAATAAATGAATCACTAAGAAATCTAATTTAAAAGTCAAAATTGAATTGCCACAATGTTACAAAAGTAACTTGTAAACATAATGTTAATTCAATACATCATACACCCAACACACCATAATAAAAGCAAAATATATTTTCACCTAACTCCATATTGATGAATTCATGCAGACAGACAGTAAGAAGAAATAAGGAAGGTAGAAAATTGACGCCAAATTCATTAATTATCTCACAAGAGTTTTGATACGCTTTTGCGTAAACAGGTTTCGTTATTTGCTGGACAGATTTAATGTTTTTCGTTTTAGAAAATTTGAATATTAAGATATTGTTTCGAATGTAATTAATCACAATACTAATAATTATGTGGTGTGGAGAACAGTATTGTTTTAGAAAAAGATAAAAATAAAAAATTAATACAGAGTACATCGTTAATTGGTAAAAGGCAATTTGAAACAAAAAAACAACAAACAGTTATGATTGTTAAAAATCTACACATTCTTTCTACACTAACTGTTTCCTTTGATGATACTCTAGAACCCCATTATCATTAGTTCCATTATAAAACGATTATTACAATTTTATTATCATTAGTTTCATTATCAAACGATTATTAAGACCTCATTATAATTAGTTTTATTATCAAACGATTATTACGACCCCGTTATCATTAGTTTTATTATCAAACGATTGTTACAACCTCATTATTATTAGTTCCATTATAAAACGATTATTACGTTTTATTATCATTAGTTTCATTATCAAACGATTATTACGACCTCATTATCATTAGTTTTATTATCAAAAGATAATTACGACCTCGTTATCATTAGTTTTATTATCATACGATTATTACGACCTCATTATAATTAGTTTCATTATCAAATGATTATTACGACCTCATTATAATTAATTTCATTATCAAATGATTATTACGACATCATTATCATTAGCTTCATTATCAAACGATTATTACGAATTTATTATAAGTAGTTTCATTATCAAATGATTATTAGGACTTTATTATCATTAGTTTGATTATCAAACGATTATTTCGACCTCATTATCACAAGTTTCATTATAAAACTATTATTACGACATCATTATCATTAGCGATATTAACAAACGATTATTACGACATCATTATCATTAGCTTCACAATCAAATGATCATTATGACATTATTATCATTAGTTACATTAAACAATTATTGCAACCTCATTATGATTAGCTTCGGTATCAAAAAATTATTGAAACCTGATTATCATTAACTTTATGATCAAATGTATATTATAATCTTATTAAGATTAGCTTCATTATCATAAACTTCAATAGAAACGATTATTACAACTTAATCATTACGATTTATTATCAAACGATACTTACAACCTGAGTATCATTAGCTGCATTATCAAACGATTATCTCCACCTTTTTTATCACTGGATCATTAATATCTCATAAGGATTAGTTTTATTATAAAAAATCAGTACAACTTCGTTCTCATTATCTTTATTATCATTACCTTCATTAAAAGTGATTATTACAACTTCATTATCATTAGCTTTATACGAAACTGATTATTACCATTTCATTATCATTAGCTTCATTATAAAATAATTATTACATCATTATCAGTACCTTCATTATAAAATGATTATTACAACTTCATTATCATTATCTTTATTATCAAATGAATATTATAACTTCTATATCATTAGCTTTATTATAAAATAGTTATTAAAATATCATTATCACTAGCTTTATTATAAAATAATAATTACAAATTCATTATCATTATCTTTATTATAAAATGATTATTACAACTTCATTATCATTATCTTTATTATAAAATAATAATTACAACTTCATTATCATTATCTTCATTATAAAATAATTATTACCACTTTTTATCATTATCTTTATTATAAAATGATTATTACAATTTCATTATCATTAGTTTTATTATAAAATAATTCTTACAACTTCATTATCATTACCTTCATTATAAAATGATTATTACAACTTCATTATCATTAGCTTTATTGTAAAATGATTATTAAAATTCCATTATCATTAGCTTTATTGTAAAATGAGTATTACTACATTTTCATTAGTATCATTATAAAATGATTATTACAACTTCATTATCGTTAGCTTCATTATCAAATTATTAAATAAAATTTAATTATTATTAGCTTTATTATAAAATAATTATTACAACTTTATTATCATTATCTTCATAATAAAATGATTATTACAACTTCATTAGCATTATAAAATGATTATTTAAACTGCATTATCATTAGCTTTATTATGAAATGATTATTACAACTTCATTATCATTATCTTCATTATACAAAGATTATTACAATTTCACTATCGTTAGCATCATTATAAAATGATTATTACATCTTCATTATCATTATCTTCTATTATGAGATGATATTTACAACTTCATCATTAGAAAATGATTATTACAACTTCATCATCATTATCTTCATTAGAAAATGATTATTACAACTTCATTATCATTATCTTTAATATAAAATGATTATTATAATTTCATTAAAATTCGCTTTCTTATCAAATGATTATTACAATTTCATTATCATTGTCTTCATTATAAAATGATTATTACTAATTCATTATCAATACCTTCATTATCAAACTATTATTTAAACAATGTTATTAAAGTTATTATTAAACGATTATTGTACTCTTCATTACCATTAGCTCAATTGCAAACGATTATTACAACGTTATCATCATTAACTTTATTTTTAAATGATTATTACAACGTTATCATCATTAACTTTATTTTTAAATGATTATTACAACGTTATCATCATTAACTTTATTTTTAAACGATTATTACAACGTTATCATCATTAACTTTATTTTGAAATGATTATTACAACCTCATTTTCATTTGCTTTATTTTAAAACTATTATTACACTTTTATTATTATTTGCTTCAGTATCAAACGATTTTTATAACCTCATTATCATTATCTTTTTTTTAATTATTATTACAGACCAATTTTCATTACCTTTATTTTTTAACTATTTGGATACTAGATAACTAGCAGCTGAGTCATAAAAATTTAGAACGCACACTCTTCTAAAGCTGTTCACAATCTTTAGTTAATTTTGAAAGGAATTTCTGCTTCGATTGGGCCACATTTGAACATTTAAACATTTGAATACTTAGAACAATGAAATATGACTAACATGCCAAGGCATCATTTCCTCTGCATTTATGGAATATAAATGTACTCAAAATGCTTCTAAAAGAAGAAACTGTTATAAAGTGTTTATACAGAAAAAAATATGGACACAAACACTTTGTTGCATTTTGAATATAATAAAATTTAGTAAAACTTATGAAAGAAAATATGAATAATCCCGTGATTATAACTTTTAATTATTTCATTAAAATAATGACAACTAATTGGACATCTTTGTGAAATTAAAGTCTAGCTGTCATTGATGTCTGTTTTTAGTGAAGCTTTCATTCTCATGAATCTTTCTAATCTAAAATATACAAAAAACAAAATATCTCTAAAAGTCAAATCATTTCAATTTCTGTTTTTCAGAAAACTAATACATAATATTGCATTTTATTATTACGAAAAGGAAAACCTATTAATTGTAATGTATTATTTTATATAAAAACTTAAATTATTTTGTTCATTATTGTAGTGATTTACGAAAGTAATAGCCTTTTTCCCACTCTATTATTTGTCTAGAAGTGAGTCAAAATCTATGGCAAACTATAATCGCTGTTATGGTGAAACACTGGAACCTTTTACTGGTCTTCTCATCAATCATTATGGAATCTTTGACTCATAAACCTCATCGCTTCAGATTCTCTTAATGACCTTCACTTTTCTAGAGGTCGTTCCTTTAACCTCACAAATTCCCAAGTGCATTGCATGCAGTGACATAGATATTTTCTAGATAAGAAATGTTGTTAATATGTATATCTTCAAGTAAAAACGATATCATGATCTACAACTTTTATGCTAACGTTTTCAACCTATAGTTATGCAAAATTGTAAAATAATTAAAAAAACAAATCAAAATCAGTTTAACTTGGCTTATTTTCTATATCTTAACAAACTGACAAGAAAGTTCTTGCGTTTTTTAACTTTTAATTTCAGATGAAAATATTTCGGCTCAAACAAAAATTTATTAATCGAAATAAGCACTATCAGAACCAAAACACTTTTACCAATGCAAAACAGGTGTATTTTTGCCAGTAACGTAAAAATCTTGCATTCTGGTGGCGATGCAATCGTTGAAAGCGTTTTTGATATCGTTTAGGTTTTTGGATCATTTCTCACGCAGATATGCTTGAAGAAGTGGTAATCGGTGAGAGGTCTGGAAAGTATGGCAGATTAGGCAGAGTTTTGTAGCTCAATTCATTCAGAATCCGTTTAGCAACATGCAATCGAGAATTGTTGTGGAGGAGAATTGGGCCTTTTCTGTTGACTAATACTGGGTGTTGTTGTCAAAGTTTCTGATGCATTTCATTCATTTGTTGACAGTACTTCACCGCCATAATGGTTTCGCCTGCATCTAAAAAACTGTAGTGGATGAAACCGATCGCACAACCTTCTTTTGGTGCAACTCTGGCTTCAGGAAGTTTTGGGGAGCTTCATCAGCATCTAACCAATGAGCTTAACGTCGCCGGTTGTTATCAAGGCCCCATTTTCATCACAAGTCAAAGATTGATCGAGTAACGAGTCGTTTTTGTTGTGTTTTGTTAAAGTCAGCGTTTCTTTTGGTTCATGTTCAATTCTGTGGGGCACCCATTTATCAAGTTTTTTTTTTTTTTGTCTTTCTAATATCTCTCAAGTGGTTGGAAGTCGTCATATACGTTACGTGTTATTCAGAAACAAGTTCTCGAACAGTTTTCCGTGGATTGTCTTCGACTAAGGCTCTAAATTGACTGAATCAGATAGCCGAAGACTATACTCATCTTCTAGACCCTCATCGCCACCACAAAATTTTTTAACCCAGCATTGTACTGTGCGTTCAGTAGTGGTTCCTGAATCAAACGCTTCATTGTTATTGCGAGCTGTTTCAGCAGCTTTTTGGTGTAGCTTGAATTGAAATAAGAAAATTGTGCGAATTTGCTTTTTTCCATCTTGTATTCAATATTATGAAAAGAAGACAATTAAAATAATTGTAATTTAAACAATTAGAGTAAAAATGCTCTTTAAAATGATAAAGTAAACTTATTCGAAAATACATCATTTGAAATCAAAATTAAAAGTTCCGCAAGAATTTTCTTTTCAACATAATATTTGTAGTTTTGCATGGTCTTTAGTTGGATTTTTTCTTGAATTAATTTGACTTTAGACATTCAAGCTGTGCCCTAACATTTTCGCTGTTCCTAATAGACAAGTGTCTAGCGAAATTGTCAAAGAAATTGTCTAGTCAATTTGATTATGCCATTTATGATGGTTTCTCTTATGGTCCAAAATGTTCCAATTAGAATGGAAATCACCCCGACTCCTTTGCATATTGATGAAAAAATAATAAAAACCATGTATCGCTTTATTGCTGGTCAATTTTTTTTAATTTTGAAATTGCTATGAAACGCAGGGAAGTGAAATTTGGTACACTGGAAGAGCATAACACGGTGCCTTATTTCCCTGATTTTTGTGGGATTTGAACAAATATTTTGGAAAGTTATGCTAATCTTTCTATTTTCTGATAATTTTAAGTGTGTATCATTTTATTGCAATTGTCTAAAAATGTATATTTTCGGTAATAAAACAATATTCTAACTTCATATTTCTATTTATATGAAATAAAGAACATATCCAGTTACAATATTATCAAATACAAGAACGAATTTCACATTATTTTGTTTAATGAAATATTTATTTATCAACACAACTCCCATGCTTCAAAATCACTTTGAATTACATCTTGTCAACTGATGATTTAAATCGGCGGATTTAAGATGATGTAATGTTATAGGAAACTTCCAAAATCTTCCATTAAAGTTCATCGTTCAATGAAAATTGAACACCTCCTTCAAAAACTTTCATCTTTATTATTGAACAGAGCTGCTCAATTAGGTTTATATCTGGAGAACAAGGTGTCCATGTCATCAAATTTTCTCCACAAATACCTAATGACTTTAGGTAGAATATCGTAGCCTTGGTTGAGTGAGAGGGTGTATTGTCATGCAAAAAAACTAATTTGTGGTGATGCACCAATGGAAGGTCATCAAGATATGGTGACACATGCTCATCTATAATATAAATCTCACCTGTCTGTTTTAATGTATATATGTATGTATATCTGCCTAAACTTTTGACAGAGGCGAGGGATTTTCACGAGATTGGTATCGTTTTTAAGTGTGACCCTTCGGACAAAATATATCGAAAAATTGGCTGAAAACATTAATTCCTTCACTCTCAACTGGGAAATTTTCTACAGGGAGGAGTCGCTTTTTTCGCTGATATTTTCGAAAGTTATCCCCTCTTTTCTATTAACTAGCCTTTATTTAAGCTTCCGGGTTGGCGATGAACGCAACGGCAAAGATGTTACTTTTTTTTTTCATGTTCTTTTCCTCCTTCACGATACGGGTTCAATCTTGCCTGACTATCACTTTTTTTTTGTTCAACACACACCTGCAAACACCCGCACAACGCCGAGCACCCAGGCTCGTTTAAAAATAAAATGTAAGACTAGCTTGTCAGTTTGACACCTTCTGGCACTCGAAATGGTCCAATTAGATTATTCCAGCCCAAAACATGACACTTCCACCTCCCAGAATCGATGAGGGGTAGGGAATCCAAGAGAACTCCAAACTTTGGTCCATCAAGGGTTCCTCTAGGCTCATCAGTGAAGAACATTTTCAAAGCTGGTTTTTATGTATTTCTGAGCCCAAGCCAAGCGTTTTTCCTTCTGAGTTTGGTTTAAAACAGGTCTTGCTATGGGTTTAATGCTTCTTGCAATTTCGTTTAAGATATTGCAGCATGTCTTTCTGGACAAGGAAGGTATTACAGCCTTATCAAATATAGCAGCACTCTTGCTGCCCGACTGCTTGATAAGTTGACCTCAAATTTTTCTAACATCACGAACAGAAACTGGCCTTCTTGTGTTTTTGTCCTTCCTTGGTTTGATGTTTGGATTTTCAACGAATGAAAACAATGTTCTTCGATCTCTTTCAAGCTCCTTGGCTAGATCTATGAGAGATAAACCTTCTGCAAGTCCTGCAACAACATGTTACTTTTCACTAGCTGTCAATCGACTCTTTCTAGGTATTTTGGGTGACCTGCAATAAAGTGAAACACACTGAAAATTACAAGAAAATAGAATAATTACCATAATTTTCAAAATATCTGTTACAAATTCCACAACAATTAAGGAAATTAGGCACCTTTTATGCTTTTGCAGTGTACTAGATTTCACTTCTCTGCGTTTCATAGCAATTTCAAAATGTAAAAAAATATTGATAAAGCGATACGCAGGGTTTTATAACAAGATCTAAACTAAGAATTAGATAGACTATAGAGTCGAACTATTTCTTATTTTAGATTTTATTTAGTTTTTCATCTTTTTCTCTTGCACTCTGGTATCGAAATGTCAATGATTGAGTACGTTGTATTGTTTTGTTGAAAAAAATTGTCAAGTTTGAAATGTTCCAGGACATTAACAGTTTGTATGCATATGTCCCAAAGGATTTTGACATTGTCGCTTTCCTGTATCATTTCTGGTTTGTAATCATACCAATACTCATGTTGATCTAATTCATAGAATATACGAATATTCCAGTGTAGAATCTGAGCGACTTTGTCATGTCTATGTTTTATATTGATGTTGAGCTATCGCATAGTATTCTGATGTTTCTTTCCTTTTATTACACAATCTGCATATTATTATTATTATTATTATTATTATTATTATTATTATAGAGTAGTATAAAATTATATAAGGAAAAATAAAAATGTATATTCTTTGTCTCTTTTATATATAGGCATGTGTGTGTGTGTGTGCCATCTATTTATATTACATTATAGTCTTAATTCTTTCTTTTGTTTAGCATATTTCCTGTTTAAAAAATCAAAAGCAATTAGCGACATTTATTATTTTATTTCATACATTTTTATCTGTGATATTCACACCTTTAGCAAAATAATATTCTTCTTTATCATTTGACAAGTAATGTTGCTACAAGTAATATTAACAGTTTACTCTCTCTTTTAAATGCTTCATCCATATGATATATATAAAGAGTACTCCAATACACACACACACACATTTGTGGTTGTTTTTTCCCCTATTCTTATATGCATTAGTTATTAATGTGATTCTTTTGTGGATCTATTAGTTGTTTCACGTCTCAGACTCATTTTCTTTCATGCATTTATCCACATAATTACCCCCTCGAGTCTAAAGCACTTTCCCATCATCCACTACCATTCCACTACCATTCCACTACCATTCACTCCTATTCACTGTTAGATAGACTTCACTCCAGCTCTGTTCTTGCAGTATTTTTCTTGCCTTCATACGTTCTTTCTGATGATATATTTGAGCTTGGGAAAAAGAAAAATGTCAGATGGAGCATGATCATAGGAATAAGGAGGCTTTTACAGTATGATACTGTTCTTTTTATTCCTTTTTTTTTTGTTCACCACTCGTTCAACTAAACGTCCTTAAAAAGAAGTGCAAAAAAATAGGTGAGCAAAAACGTAAAGTTAGATCAAACGTTACATAATAATACAATATCTTTTTCTTTTGACCATAGATCACCAGCTATTCAAGTCCTGTGAAAAATCTAATCACACATACTAAAATGTTAATCGACGTTGTCTTTATTTTCATGCCTTTTTCCGGTTTGCTTTTTACTATTCTTAAACTTTAGGCAAGATAAAGCAAGTTTAGAAATATAATAGTCATTTTATGAGAGCTTTAACTTTATTAAAAATGTCAGTTATTTTAATTTGTTCACTGTAAAACTTAGGTGATTTTTTTCCTGTGTGAAATAATTTTGTGTAGATGTAAGAAAGTATCATCATAACATTAGTATTTAACAGTCATTTTTAATGACATGTTTGTATTAAAAATAAAATCTTTCCAGATGGTACATTTAAATTTTTTGTCGTTTTTTTGCAATACGAACACCTTATTTATAAATGCTGAATGCTGAATTCAGAAAAAAAGTTTTTTTGCTTCAAAGTTTTATATCTTCAAATATTTATTCATGCTGTTTAGTTTGTTTTTTACTTTTCAAAATATGATTTCGATTTTGCAAAGGAAAAAACAAAACAATAACGCCAACGTTTGGTGCGTTTTAGGCCAGGAAGCTAGTATCTCTAGACAAACTGCTCTGATAGCACCAGTGTAGAAACTAGAAAAAAGTATTTAAGTTGAAAAGTACAACTTCTTGATCACATGATTTTGTATGCCACTTTCGTATTTTAAAACAGGCCATCAGTTGATTTATTAGAACTTAGTAAAATTATCACAGGTAACGATGCCCTTTTAATTTATTTGGAAATATTCCTTTTTCATTTTCATTCTTCTTTATTGAAACTATCTAAATCCAATTTTTATTCCATTATACCAGCAGTCATTTTTACAGCTCATACTTACTAAGCCAATTTCGATTGGCCATTTCTTATGCTACTCTACAGTCAACATCTTGCAGGAAATATTATCAGTTGTTGTAGCATTCCATAGATCTCCATTTGGAAAACTATTGGCAAGAGATGAATATTTATTGATTTTTTTTCGCTCCAGACATGATAAGCATGATTAACGTTTGTGGTCAAGGAAATTATACATTACACTTACAGTCATTGAAGGTATCTCTCATATGTGGTAGCTTTGCATATCAAGGTAAAGAGTGGGGGGGGTCTTAGTGTTGTGAATTACTTTAATTGTAGAACGAAAAGAGCTGCAATTGCTTGACAGTGATAGAACTTGGTGGCCCTCGTCTATATATTTAGTTATGTCCCTTGTTACGAGTGGATATTCAATAAGGTGTCCGCTCAAAAGTAGCACGTTTTTATCCACGTTGTGGGAGATACTAAGTGAACTAACATTGGTAGCAGAGTGTAGTTCTTTCTTGTTCTTTCTCTGTTCAACTTATGTTGGAATATAATTTAAAGAAAGATGACGTCATTTACGAAATATCCACCTATTTTGCAGAGTGAAGAAATGTACACCAAGTGGAAACAAGACATAAGTAGATCGTCTATCTTCACGGATTTTCTTAAGGAAAAACAGGGCTCACCAGTATTTTTGTCATTGCCACAAAACTTACGAGAATGCGTTTGACACTTAGACATCACAGATATAGGCCAAACTGACAGATTAAAAATAATTATGGACAAGTTGGACGAGATATATTTAAAGGACGAAAACACGATGCCATACATGTCATGCGAGGAATTTTAGTCTTATAAAAGAGCTGCTGGAATAAACATAATCGACGTTTTGGTGCATTATGAATTCTTATACCAGAAATTAAGTAAATACGGAATTTCTCTTCTGGAAGGAGTCCAAGCATTTTTTGTTTTAAATGCAGCAAATGTATCGGAAGAAAACAAAAGTTTGCGAGGACAACATGTGGAAGTTTAACTTATGCAGCAATGAAAGATATTTTTTAAAAAAAGATATTTTTTCATTGAAGTGCAAAACAGTTCCCACTATCAAGGAAGAGATTGAATTGAAACTGTAAATTTTAATTGGAATGGAAGTAAAAGGGAACAAAAGTTCTATCGAGGAAACAAAACAAATCCAAGGTAGGACAATGCGTTGTTTCAAATGCGGTTCTATTAGGAATTTTGCAAGGGACTATACTGGTTTTAGTCCTAGAAATATCAACACTGTTTTGGATTCAAACCATGTAAACTTCTCATTAATTAATTCCGAGTCCTGTTATTGAACATTCAGAAATGATTATAATATAAAAATGTCCAATCTTGTAAAAGAGGCATTGGGTATGGCAGTGTTTGATTCTGCTTGTTCTAGAACTGTTACTGGATAACTTTGGTTTAATGTATTTTTGGGGCATTAAATGACTGAGATAAGCGGTTAATGAAAACTTTTAAATTCAACAGGGCATTTTGTTTTGGTGATGGAGAGGAGATAAAGGCAATTAAAGCAGTTGAATATCCAGGAACTATAGGAGGCATAAAAGGTGTCACAGTATACATAGAAGCTGGCATTGTCAAAAATGATTTACCCTTGTTACTAAGCCATAAATCAATGAAAACTGC
>NC_136499.1:77733241-77758241 GCF_053919585.1 Euprymna scolopes | reverse complement strand
CGAATGAACTCTTTTCTGGGTCAACGGCCAACTAGCACAGTGTATATTTGTGTGTGTGTATATGTGTATTGGGGTGGAGAGGGCTCCCGTAAGCCGTGGTGAAGGCAACCTTTCTAGGAGAAGCAAATCTCTGATTTTAAAAACCATAAAGCGGAAGACCAGAACCCGCATTAAGCTGGTCTGCAGTTTAATTTGTGTAGTGTGTGTAGATATATATGGATATATATATATATATATATATATATATATATATATATATATATATATATATAACCTCTATGTACTCGTCACTTGAGCTATTCTGGAATGTGAAGTAAAATATTATGCAGAAAATCAATTACAAAGCATGTTTACTGCATTCTAGCCAGAAGATCATAGGAAAAGAATATAAACAATTAATTTTTGACAGTTACGACCAATTTTGCAGTCTTTTTTCAATGCTTGAGCTTTTACAGTCAGTTATGAGAAACATTCGTTGATCTAAATCCTTTGTATCGCTTTATTGCAGGTCAATATTTTTTTTTAATTTTGAAATTGCTATGAAACACAAAGAAGTGAAATTTGGTACATTGGATGAGCATAATTTTTATGCAAGACAATGCACCATCCCACTCAACCATGGCTACCACATCCTACGTTAAGTCATTAGGCATTAGTGAAGAAAGTTTGATGACATGGCCACCTTGTTCTCCAGATATAAAACCAATTGAGTAGCTCTGTTCAATAAATAAAGATGAATTTTTATGGAGGGGGTGTTCAATTTTCTCTCGAAAGATAAACTTTGGAGGAAGATTTTCAAAATCTGCCGATTGACATCATCAGTTGACAAGAAGCTATTGAAAATGATTTTGAAGCATGATAGTTATGTTAATAAATAAATATTCCCTTAAACAAAATAATGTGAAATTCGTTCTTGTTTTTAGTTAATATTGTAACTGGATATGTTCTTATTTCATATAAATAAAAATATAAAGTTAGAATATTGATTTATTACCAAAAATATACATTTTTAGACACTTACAATAAAGTTATGCACATTTAAAATTACCAGAAAATAGAAAAATTAGCATAATTTTTAAAATATTTGTTCAAATTCCACAAAAATCAGAGAAGGAAGGTATCTTGTTATGCTCTCCCAGTGTTATACCAAATTTCACTTCTCTGCGTTTCATAGCAATTTTCAAAATTTAAAAACTATTGACCTGCAATAAAGCGATGCACAGGGTTTATTTTGATCATAGTTACATTTTCTGACAATTTTTGCGATTTGAAAGTTCATTTACTATAATATTATTACGATTATATTATATTATTGAAATGAAATATTTTATATCGAGTGCACTAATGAATGTCCTTAATACCAAATGTATGATTGAAAAGCTGATATGTAAAAAAGATGGAAGAAAAAGAATAAAATGAAGCTTGGATTCTGGAAAATAGATAAAATAAAAGTGAAACTTATTTTCTATTTTTACTTGCGTGAGGATTTTACTAAAACACAACGTGAAAATATATAGATAAAAAATTACAAATGACAAAAATTAGAAAATTAAATACAAAAATCAAATTATTGGTAATCCTGGATAGAGAAATGTTGAAATAAAATTTAAACAAATTAAGATACACAAAATTTTAGAGTTTTATGAAAAAGAGTTGTCATTATAATAAAACATCTGGAAAAGTCTTATTTATTCTCTAGGTTGTGCCAATCATCTTTTAGAATAAATGTTACCTTTAGGAAATCATGTTCATTTTGCGATGCCGTCAAACTCTTATGTAGATTCGTTTCTGGAGTTTTCTCATTTCAAAATGAAATCTGTGAACTGCAACTTTTATAATAAGAAACGGAATGCAAATGTCTTCTTTTGTTGTTAAGAAAATAGCTTGTGTGGCTTATGCTATCTTAATATGATAGAAAAAAAATTGAATCATCCCAAAAGACAATCTTACCCTTGTGCAGCATGTTAACAATAGTTGATTTCTAATAACATGTGAAACACTTATAGTGCTTTACCATCGAACTCTGTATGTGCTAATGCTAAAGAAGAAATTACAATGATACAACAGCAACAGTATGCCAACTTTTATGCCATTCTCGCATTATACATATATATATATATATATATATATATATATTCCTGAGTTATATATATATATATATATATATATATATATATATATATATATATATATATATTCCTGAGTTATATATATATATATATATATATATATATATATATAAAAGGAACCTTGTCTGCGTGTGTACGAGTTCGTTCCCTATGGACTCCAAAATTGTTGGGCCGATTTTTCTGTAATTTAATATGAAGGTGCTTTATGTGCCTGGCAGTGTTCTTTAGATAGGTTTTGTATCGGAATATCTTCGATAAGTATCGATAATTGAAATGATCTGATGAAAGAAGGAACAGGCGATTTAGACTAGCCTAACATCTCAAGTGAATTTGAGAAGTTTATTATCACAAAGCCGAAAGGCCTGACATAAAATCAACAGATATGACAGGGGCATGTTCAGAATAAATGTTTCTATTTAGAATACAATTGAAGCATGATACTTAAATTTAGCATTTTAAAATTTCATAAAACCATTATATATATAAAAATAATTTTATAAAATCAACAGTAGGTACTCTGCAGTGCAACGTAGACTACAATGTACTGTAGACCTATTCACTGTGGGGAGATATGTGAAGCTTTCATTCGGTGCACCGTGATAGGTCAGCAACTAGAGCAGGCAATCAATCGATTTGATTGAAATCGGTGAAATGGCCAATGGGCTATTTCACCGATTTCGATGACAATAAAAATATGGGAGTGTGAAATACGTTGATTGTCATTGAATCCCGGACGACGTCAGGTCTACCTGTCAGTGTTTGTGCGTGTGTGTATGTATGTATATATATCTATATATCTATATATCTATATATATATATTTATATATATATCTATATATATATATTTATATATATATATATATATATATATATATATAGATATAATCTATATATAGATAGATATAATCTATATATATATATATATATGTATATATATCTATATATATATATATATATAGATATATATATCTATATATATATATATATAGATATATATATCTATATATATATATAGATATATATATCTATATATATCTATATATATATCTATATATATATATATATATATATAGATATATATATCTATATATATATATATATATAGATATATATATCTATATATATATATATATATAGATATATATATCTATATATATATATAGATATATATATCTATATATATCTATATATATATCTATATATATATATCTATATATATATATCTATATATATATATCTATATATATATATATATATATATATATATATATATAGCCCATTTACACACAGGCAAACACCTGATGGTTCTTTCTTTCATATGCCTTATTTCTATACATAGCTTTTGTTTACATGTGTAGCAAGTGAGCAATAATCAACCATGTGCTTCCCCTATGGATGCCCGTACGCACAACAATAATCTGTTTTTTCTCTTTCGGTCGTAAAATTTTAATAAACTTATTTTGTGGCGATTATTGCCTCTATCTGGAATAAACATTCTTTCTTTTCACATTGCTTTTTCTTTATCTTTCTGATTATAACTTTCAGAGATATTTTCACTTTCCCAAGTTCTTCATTCTTAATGGGATGTCCTTTTAGTACTACTACTAGTAGTAGTAGTAGTAGTAGTAGTAGTAGTAGTAGAATACTTGTTATTACTATTCTTTGAATTCTATTATTACCATTATTATTTTCTTATTCTAAATATTACGGTATGTTTTCTCTGTTGTTTTTTACATAAGAAAAAACAACTTCTCCATCTGCAAGGATTTTGCAATAATTGCAACACACCGCACACAATGTTTTTCGGATTTATTAACTCGCATTTTGTGCTTCTCCTGCTTTTTTTCCATTACTTTTTTTCACCGGCATCATTTCCTGATCTCACAACATAACAAGCATAACTCAGTCTAGAAAGATTTCTATTTTGTTAACTTAAACCAGGAGTAATGCTCTTACGATTATTACCCTTACGTTTTCTTTATTTAATTCCCTGTGTTGGGGTTGGTGTCATACACAATATTTTCTGTTTTACACACATTTTTGTACAGCGTTACTTCATCTGCCTTATTTACAGTTATTTTTACCGATTTTCCTTCCTTACATTAGCTAACAACCAGGCGGTGTGAGTTTTCATTCCAGGTCATTACCAATAACATCATCAAAACTAAACAACTTTATCAGTTTATAAGTATTTCTCCTTCATTACAAATACACCAGATTCAATGGTTTCAGACATCATTGAAATTTGTCTTTGTAAACGTTCCTTATTCAGTAATTTCCTCTATTGTTGGGTGGCGATGCACATATGCAAACTTTATCAGAATTTTTTCTTTGTGAACATTTTTTCTTTTTTGTATTATATGGGTTGGGGGCACATTCTCTTATGTTAATTTATGTGCTTTTTAACCTTGCTTAATATTTAATTATTAGTGTGGAACTCGATTACCACTTCAAAAAATAAAACAAAACATAATTAGCTAAGATAATGCGCTACATAATTATAATTTCCTTTGTCTTTGAGGGACGGACTGCTTTTATTTAATTTGTTCGGGCTTTGTGCCATATTTCCATCAGGCATGATGCATGGGTCCTCCTAGTTTCCTATAATAACAAGGTTTCCTATAATAACAAGGTTTCCTATAATAACAAGGTTTCCTATAATAACAAGGTCAATGAAATTATGTTTTCATATCTAGATCATATATACTGGTTGCATTTTAATGACCAAAGGGGAAAATATGTTCACGATCATCATTTTTTTTTTTATGTTTTTGTTTCATCAAACGCCTATATATGTTTTCTTTAGGGTCTTACGTTCGTTTCGCAACCCATAATGAAAAACATTGTCTTTAGTCTATTTGGAGACAAATATCAGTAAAAACCAACACAACGTGTAAAAATAAAATAAAAGGAAGAAAATTGTTTAAGAAAGATGAGAAGATGAGTAAATCGAAAACATAAAAAAACTCACTTTAAAAATAATAATCAGAAAAAAAAAAAAATACATCTGGAGCCACGTTGGAAGGTTCTCAAGCTATGGTAAAAAAACAAATACAGAGATTATTGTATTACAATTGCAAGTAAATTACTGATTGAAACCAACTATAAGAGTGTCATAATAACACTAAAAATATAGGGGGTTTATTGGTATATGATTCACCCCCCACTCCCTTATAGTAAGCATATTATCACAGATATACCAAGAATTTTTCAAGCTATTGCTGACAAATCTTTACTCAAGAGGCAATATAGGTAAATTTATAAATAAAATTACTGTTAAATTATAATTTTTGACTTCTACAAGTCTATCTTCATCTATTATTAGTTGCAACACTATAAAAATTCAACATGCTACTAAGTTGCTAATGAAAAATAGATACTGTTAGCAATACATCCGAGACACAATGCAATAGTAAAAACGTAAATTATTGTTCACTGACGACGGGGGAGGGGTTCTATAGTCTCAAATATAGTTTATAAATGTAGCATAGTGACAAGGAATTATATGTTGAGTTTACTAATAGAAATTTCAAGAATATAGAAATCACATGCACTTTTAAAACTAGGCTTACGGTAGAAACCGAAAGTACTCTTACACCATTGGCTAGATATGTTAATGAATTGTTTAGAAATTAAACTCGTGTTGAGTTGAAATGGGCGACATTTGAGGAAGAGAATTAATATATACTCAACAAAAATTAATACTATATACTGATATCTAAAGACAATTTGCTAAACAAAAGGCAAAATATTCTACAAAACTATCTGTACCAAAATAGTATATACTATCCTATTTTAAACCTACCTGAACACTGCAAAAATTAATTAAAATGAATATTTAGTAATATTTATTCTATTTATTAAATTTCTTCATGAGCAAAAATTAATTAAAATGAATTCATTCGCTCATGAAGAAATTTAATAAATAGAATAAATATTACTAAAATTAAATATACATATTCAATGCAGTTTCAACTTTGAAATAATAATTAAATAATTTATGCAACTTGAACAGTGGGTTATTTTAGAATATGCTTCTCGTACTCCTTTTGGATAATTTACATTAGATGAATCAAATAATATGTGGGAGATCGATTTCTCATGCTAGTATACAAATTATAATTAATAACTTGAAGCTGTTCAAAGAATCCACATCCGATTAAGTATAAGTAATCAAATAAATTCATTAAATCATAAATTATAAAGGGTTTTATAGATAAAAATGAATGGATTTTTGCATGAAAGTAAACGGATATCAAATAGGGGAAGGATATATAATATTCATTTTAAAGAGAGAGAGAGAGAGAGAGAGAGAGAGAGAGAGAGAGAAGGAGATGTTAGTTTTTAGTGTTTGCCCAATGAACTGTTTTAGTCTCTTACCTCTTAATTAAATAGGTAATATTATTGAATTACTTTGAATATTCTGTGTATCCCATGAACCAAAAAAATTACTAGTTTTTCAAACAACTAAAATAAAACTCATTTTGGTTTAAAAAGACTATAAAAAAAACGTTTATGTCCAGTAAGGTAAGACTGAGGAATACAGATTAGTAACATTTTTATAGGAGGATTAGCATGAACTGATACAATGTCAATTGAAACGCTTTCATTCGTAAAAGTATGATCTAATAGGCAGAGGGGTTTTGACATAGATGACTAATAGGGGGAAATGTATAAAAGTAACAATCTATTCCTTCCAATGAGATATATTTTTCCAGTGGGGAAGGTATAAATAATCTAACAATATACACATATGCATTTGGAAATGAAAACTGAGTAAAAGGCAGAAAGATTTTTACTTCATTTTATTTTATAAATTTAGTAAAATGTAATAAGAAAAGAAAAGGGAAAAAGAGAGGAGTTATCTTTAATATTTTATTCAGAGTAGAAACCCTTAGATTTTCTTTCATTTTTATTTAAGCTTGTAAAAACAAATAATTGATTTGAAATTATTTGACGATAATTTAATTATAAAATTCAGGAAATAAATCCAATTATTTTTAATCTTAAGTAACTTTATTTTTGGTAGTGTTTATAGTATTGGTTATAGAATACATATGGGGTTAGATTATATAATGATTACAGGAAAAACTAAAATTTACATAACACCTCTGTTTAATAATTCTCCGACCTAATTGTTTCGTATCTAACCATTCACTAATTTGTAGCAATTTATAAAGATTATAACATTATATATTTAGGGCTAACAATAGTTTATAAATATTATATAAATTGATATTTTCAAATTTTATTGAAATTTTGTTTGATTTGGAGTGTGAAATCGAAGATTCACGACCTTAGCTTTGCTGGGAAAATATAAGATGGCGGCTTGAAAATTTTCCATGTGATGTCAGATGTCTTATTTTTGTGAGAAAGGGACGGGCTTATCCGTCGTCTTTAATGTGAGTTCTTCACGTTCTTGACTTGTTGTTCTTATAATCTTTCTTAAACACCTTTCTTCCTTTTATTTTGTTTTTGAACATTGTGTCAGTCTTACTGATATTCGATCGTCGCTGATGAGCAGCCAAATAGACTGAAGAATGTTATGCACTATGAGTTGCGAAATGGACGTAAAATGGTAAAGAAGAAAATATTCCCAAAAACAAAACAATTATGAATGGGTAATATTATTTCCTTTAATCATTAGAATGCAATAAATCAGTATACACACACACACACACGCACGCACGCACACACACACACACACATATTTAATTATAAATATTAATAATTATTTTTATGCCTTCATGCTTTTGCAATCGTCAGTGCAGGAAGTGATAATTACTGCTAGTCGAGAGATTTGAACCTAGTTACAAAATCACCTTTGTCTCCATTTGTTAGGACGTTATCTCTGGACTAGCATTAATTAACACGAGAATTACGGGCAACTATAAATGCCAAATTCAGACATAACAGTAAAGCAGTCAGAGTATTCTAACAAGTCGTGAATATTGTATATCGCTAGTTGATAGCCTTTTTATTTTCTTTTTCAGACAGGGTTCAACTTAAATAATATTAAAGGATTTTATAATCATAAATATTAATTATTTTTAAACTTACAGACACTATGACATTATGCTTTCACGGGTATCAGTGCAGAAAGTAATCGAAGGATTCGGGCCTAGTTACAAAGTCACCTTTGAACCCATTTGCGTGTATGTATGTGAGAAAGAGAGTACTGAGTAGCTGTATGTGCACGTATAATCTTGTGTCGAAACATACATTTGAAATGTCCGAACTCCTTTTCCATCAGTGAATTTAGAAGTTTAATAACTAATTTTGATTTCGGATACTTTTCCAGATCTTCAAAATATATTATTTCCTTTTGAATAGATCATAAAGTGACTAAAGTATTTTTTCTGCAAACAAACAAATGAGATTTTATATTTTCAGAAGCTGTGATTTCATGAATTTCTAAAGTCAAACATCTAAAAAATGGCGCCGTGCATGTTCAAAATTATTCTCAAATTTAATCTTCAATTCTTGCTTGTATTAAAAATCGAAAACGATAAGCAAAATATGTAATTGTTATTGTTAACATTTAGGTGTGAGAAGATTTGAATGTTATATCAGCTCCATATCGCCTTACTGATCGCCGGTTCATAAACTATCTACTTTAATAGAAGTGTCATGGCATTTAAAACCGTCACAGGTATATTAGACTAGCAGTGATGCCCAACGTTGCTCAGGGTTGAATGACAATCGACAAATGTTCTATCCTACTATGCTGTTAAAGTCACTGAATCGGTGAAATCAACCATTTTTCCATCAATGATTTCTCACTCTTCTTTAGTGAATCATCTGGAAGCTCACATACTTCCCTGCAGTGAATTAGTCCACAGTACATTGTCGTCTCCATTGCACTGTAGAGAATTTGCTATTTCATGAAATAAATTTATATAATAGTAGAAATAATGGCTTTAATTAAAGTTTAAGTTACAAAAGTCAAATATCATGGTTCAATTGTGCTCTAAACAGAAACATTCAGTTTGGTATGCGCCCCTGTCTTATCAAAGAACCAACTGTCGATTTTATGCATAGGGCCTTTCTGCTGATGTGAATGATAAAACTTTTCAAATGCAGTTGTGATGTTAGGCTGTATAAAAGTGTTAACTTGGGTCAAAATCTGACTTTTTTCTTTAATCTGATTTTGTTGATTATCGATTTTCGATGCTTATTAGATGCATTCTGATAAAAAAAAAAAACTTGCATAAGAACACTCCTACATGCATCAGGTACATTTGTGTGAAATTAAAAAAAAATCGGTCCAGTCGTTCCGGAGTTCATAGGGAACTAACGCACACAGACACAAATTGTCTTATATAATATATATATATATATATATATATATATATATATATATATATATATATATATATATATATATATATATATATACAGGGTGGAATGTTAAAATTGTCGCCCTAAAGAAAACAACACTACAGCTTTATTTTAAAACTTTTATTGAAAAATCAATTCAGGTAACTTGATTATGTAGTAGAGCTGACATCTATTCTATGTAGCCGCTTTCAGCCTCCATCACCACCTTCCGCCTCAATTACTGCCTCAGCAGTGGTATGGAACTGGGAGCATGCCTTTTCCACAAATGCTGGCGATTACTCGGCGAATGGCGGTGATCAGGCTGGCTTTGTTGCTGTAGAAAGTCATGTTAGTAATGTTCCTGATGTAGAACTAAACGAAATAGTCCAGTGGGTTAAGGGGAAGAGAGGGTAGGTGGGCCAGTGAGAGAAGGATACAAAGTTATAACACTCCTTCTGAAGCCAAGCTTAATTCTCTTTGGACGTGGGCTGGCACTGAGTCCTGCTTCCACACCCAAAGTCTGCCAACTGACACTTGATTGCACTAGTGGATAACCACACCTTTTAGCACATCCAACTACACTTTGGTGTTGACTGTTAAACTGATTTTTAACATGTAAGGTAGCATGATATGGCCCTCACTTGAAGTTACACCAAAGACCATAACTGTGGGCGGAGACGTTTTTCATTACCCTGGACATGTCCTTCTTATTCGTGGCAATCCAGCAATGCACTTTGACAGTGCTGGCAATGGTCTTCATTTGAATCAGTAGAGAGCATGGGTTGTACAGTAATGCATCTCCGATCTTGCTCGTTGAACATTGTGCCACTTTCAGACATGATAGAAGGTTCCTATTGCTCGAGATTTGTACACAACTGGCCAACTAGCAGATGGTCTGCAAAAAATAGAAGAAACCGGCTTTCATCAAACGGAAATAGAATCATGTTGTCTTTTCTAGGGCAACAATTTTATGGTTCCATCTTGTATGTATAGACCCAACATTATTTGGGATTGAATGAGAATCAATAATTTTATTAATCAAATCGATTGATTACCTGCTCTAGATAGCCCCCCCCCCGGAGCATACCGGAAGGAAGCATCACATGCTTTCCTTGCAATAACTTCATCCACAATACAATGTAGAGAATCTACTGTTGATTTTATAAATTCATCTTAAAGTTTAAAATGCAAAGGTCAAGCGTCATAATTTAATTGTGCTCTAAACAGAAACATCTATTTCAAAGGCGCCCCTGTCATATCAAAGAACCTACTTATTTTTACATAATGACTTGAATTAAAGTTGAACGTACAATAGTCAAATATTATGGTTCAATTGCGCTTTAAACAGAAACATTCGGTTCGAATTTATTTTAAAACAAATCTATGGTTGATTTTATAAGTTAGATTTAATGTTAACAAATTCCTAATGAACCGCCCCCCTAATTAAACACTTCATCAAATCTCCACACTAACGTATCCCTGAGTGGCTTCCGGGCCTTGATAAGTGGTGATCACTGTGTAAAAAAAAAAAAAGAAAAGATCTTTCTGCTTGTGTGGTGATAAAACTTCTGAAATTCACTTGTGATGTTCGGTTGTATAAAAGTGTTAACTTTGGTCAAAATCGGATTTTTTCGATTATCGATTTTTTATACTTATCAGACGCATTCCAATAAAAAAAAACCTACGTAAGAACACTTCAGGGGTCATTAAATACCTTCCTGTTAAATTTCTAAAATGTTTACTCAGCCGTTTTCGAGACCATAGAGAACGAACTTGCACACGCGCGCACGCACGCACGCACGCGCACACACACACACACACACACACAATTTCTTTTATATAATAGTAGAGATAAAGATAATAATCTTTGATAACAAATCAAAAAACATAGGCAAGATTTTCCAGGGTCAACATATACAGTGGAAGACATTGTGGATGATTTTTTTCTTTCTTTCTCTTTCTCAGTTGCTGTCGGCAGAAAAACACTTCATAAAAGAATGGAACTATTGATTTTAAAACGCTTACTAGTTTTCATCATTTGAGATAATGAGTTATTTTCTTAATCAGTGTTCACATTTATATTTATATTCCATTTTGGTCAATGTCGTTTAAGCCTTCTTTAGGTTCATTTATTTTATTATTAAAATACAATTGTTGTTGCTGATTTGTTGTTGTTAAGTAAGTCTCCTGAAGGTTATACCCAGAATTATCTGATCTGCATAAAGTAATTCTCATTCGATGCAACTATTGTTAAATTGCAAGAGTACAGGTTTTTACTTTGACAAAACATAAGGTTATTAATAACACACAACATTCACACGAATGATTTTTTTTTTTATTTTGCACCTGACAAGAAGAGAAGCCAGAGACGATCAGAGGAAAACGTATTCTGATGCTGAATTCCTATGGATTTCACCGGAAATATGTTAATCGAATTGTGGTCACTTGCTGCCAAACCTGTCTGCCATGCTGATATTGCCAGGGACTGGAGTTGCTGACAGCATAGTTTAACACCACCACATTACGACTGCCTCTACCATAACGAGGAAGAGTTGCTGAATTGTGTATGCTGATATTTCTTAATGCACTGTAAATGCAATAAACTGATAGTTTTGAGGCTTAGTTTCAATTCATGAACACTCGTGCGTAACGTGATATTAATGTAATAACGTGATATTAATATAATAACGTGATATTGATGTAATAACGTGATATTAATATAATAACGTGATCTTAATGTAATAACGTGATATTAATATAAGGTGATATTAATAAAATAACGTGATATTAATGTAATAACGTGATATTAATGTAATAACGTGATATTAATATAATAACGTGATATTAATATAATAACGTGATATTAATGTAATAACGTGATATTAATGTAATAACGTGATATTAATGTAATAGTGTGATATTAATATAATAACGTGATATTAATGTAATAACGTGATATTAATGTAATAGTGTGATATTAATATAATAACGTGATATTAATGTAATAACGTGATATTAATATAATAACGTGATATTAATGTAATAACGTGATATTAATGTAATAACGTGATATTAATGTAATAGTGTGATATTAATATAACGTGATATTAATGTAATAACGTGATATTAATATAATGACGTGATATTAATATAATAACGTGATATTAATGTAATAACGTGATATTAATATAATAACGTGATATTAATGTAATAGTGTGATATTAATATAATAACGTGATATTAATATAATAACGTGATATTAATATAATAACGTGATATTAATATAATAACGTGATATTAATATAATAACGTGATATTAATATAATAACGTGATATTAATGTAATAACGTGATATTAATGTAATAACGTGATATTAATATAATAACGTGATATTAATATAATAACGTGATATTAATATAATAACGTGATATTAATATAATGACGTGATATTAATATAATGACGTGATATTAATATAATAACGTGATATTAATGTAAAAACGTGATATTAATATAATAACGTGATATTATGTAATAACGTGATATTAATGTAATAACGTGATATTAATGTAATAACGTGATATTAATGTAATAACGTGATATTAATATAATAACGTGATATTAATGTAATAACGCGATATTAAAGTAATAACGTGAAATTAATGTAATAACGTGAAATGTATGTAATAACGTGATAGTAATGTAATAACGTGATATTAATGTAATAACGTGATATTAATATAATAACGTGATATTAATGTAATCGTTTATAAGAATATTCTTGTCATGCTCCAAGCATTTGCTTACACCGTGCTATGACAACATTTCTGAGAAGCTGAAAATAAATGTCAAAATGCATCAACATATATACTTAATCAGCAGCAATCTTATGTAAATACGAAGCATGCACCACAGTAACAATGAACAATGAACTTGAGGTAGGTCAAAGGGTAGATAGGCCGAAACGTGCTACTAATATATTCAAATATATTATGTCAGAATGTTTGAAATGAGAATGGATAATCTGTATTACTTTATCATCCATAGACCCATGGCACAGCGAATAAAACTGAAAAGTAACAATCAGTTTGAACTGAGAGTCTTTTGGATGTTGAAGGTTCAATTCTCACTAAAAATATAATTACGAATTATTTAAGAATTCTAATCGCTCATGACTGATGGAACGAAGCCAGTGTACTTCCCTAGATAAAATAAGGGGTTCAATTTGAAATTCCATACAGAATTCCGAGTTCAACCTAAAAATTTCTAAGTTAAACATGATGCACCAGAAGAATGTCAGAATGTTGTGAGAATAACATCCGAGATGAGAAGAGTAATCCAAATGATTGAAAATATTCAAATATACATTGATCGCCTGGAGGCCATCAAAAGTGCCATAACAATGAAGGTGTGTGAGTAGACTCCAGAAACATGCATAGACGCATCGTAGAAGAATGATAGGAAAGTAAGAACGACTGAGTATTATTTTCAAGAGGAAACCATGTGACTTTTTTTATTTGGAATTGAAATAAATTATTTCTGACACTTTTCTCACTTTTCAAATCATGTTTTTTTAATTATTCTGATTAATTTACATGCACCAAAAATTCATTGATTAAATATGAACATAGATTGCTCTTAAAACATTAACGAGATAAACATACCTAATATAATTATTTTACAATTTTATTTTATCCTGCAAAACTGTAAAAGTCTTTTTTATTTACTATTTAGAAAATACTCATCATAGTTTTTTTTTTTTTTTTTTTTTGTTTTTGTTATTACATTTTCACCCCAAACAAGGCAAATTGCCACTTTGGTGTAGGGGGCTACTATCAGGGGCAACAACTACTGGGGTACTATGTAGGGATTTGGGCAGCAAGGTGTCGGTTCACGTTACACTTGAACTTCTGCACGTCAGTACTGTTGGGGAAGCAGGGACCTGGAATGGAGTTCCAGAGTCTAGCGGTTCTGGGGAAGAAACTATTGGAGTAAAAAGATCTTTTACATCTAGGGATCTCTACAGTGTGGGGGTGGGATTTAGCAGCCTGTCGGGTTTGTCGAGGGTGCTCACGTCATGGGGGCACAAGTGATTGCAGTTCGTCAGAGCATTCACCACGAAAATACTTGTAGAAGAGGCAGAGGGATGCAACATTTCGTCGATGGGACAGAGGCTGAAGCTTAGATGCCAGTTCAGGGCCTATCAGGTTTGCGACTCTCTTTTGAACCTTGTCAAGGAGCGAGAGACTAGTAGCAGATGCACCAGCCCAGATGTGGCAGCAATACTCCATACATGGGCGAATGGTGGCCTTATAGAGGTACAGGATACTTTCGGGTGTTAGTAGTTTTCTAGCACGGTAGAGAGAGCCCACCTTTCTTGCAGCGACCCTGGCAATGCCTTCAATGTAATTATTCCAACTCATGTTTCCTGTGAACGTTAGGCCAAGGAGTTTGAAAGATGGACTCTCGGATAAAGAGTCGTTGGCCATTGCTATGGGTGGTAGAGAGGGTTTCTTGTAATTATTGAATGAAACTAGTTTAGTCTTGGCAGCATTGAACGCGACCAACCACTTTTGTCCCCATTCCACTACAGATTGGAGGTCTTCCTCTAGTGTTTCTGCCATTTCTTTAGAAATGTGTTCGTTCGTCTTCCTGTCGTGCCTGCCATAGAGTGTAGTGTCATCAGCATATATACCCATCTCAGAGGCAATGTTGTCGGGGAGGTCATTTATGAATATCAGGAACAATAGAGGTCCAAGGATAGAACCCTGGGGCACCCCTGCATTTATATCATATTGTTTAGATGTACGACCGTCGAGGACAACCTGGATTTTTCTCTTATCTAAGAAGGATTTAATTATGTTAAGTATTCTACCAGTGATACCGTATGATCTGATTTTACTGAGGAGACCCTCATGCCATACCCTGTCAAAAGCCTTAGATATATCTAGAGCTACCGCTCTGCCCTCCCCCGCTTTGTCCAGTGAATGGTATATACGTTCAGAGATCACAGTTAGGATGTCTGCTGTGGAACGGGCTTGTCTAAATCCATATTGTTTGTCAGTCAGTAGTTTAGCATCTGTAAGATGATGGACTAGAGCATGGTTAATTATGGTCTCAAATATTTTGGCAAAAAGTGGGAGGAGGCTAATGGGGCGATAATTTGATGGGTCTGTCCTTTCGCCAGAATTCTTGAATACTGGTACAACAGAAGCAGTTTTCCAACAGCTCGGAAAGCAAGCTTCATTAAGGCATTTGTTGTAGAGTTTGGAGAGAACTGGAGCTACTTCGGCTGAGCACTTTTTTAATAGCACAACTGGGATAAGATCGGGTCCACATGCTTTTGAGGTGTCAAGGTTTTTTATGATAGCATGCACCTGAGCAGGGGTGGTTTTCAGATCGTCTAGTGTGGCGTCCGTCCGCATAGGAAAGTCAGGTAGGGGGTGGTTGGAAGGGTCCAGTGTGGAGTTTGAGGCAAACCGACTGGCAAGCATGTTAGCCTTGTCGGTTGCTGAGGAGACAACCTCGTGATTGTTGGTTAGTAGGGGAATTGTTGATTGCCCATTATTTACTACACTGTTGTAGATTTTCCAGAAGTCTCGAGTTCCTAGTTTTTGTGCTTCGATGCGCTTTTTAGTGGTTTCCGTAAATTCTCTCTTAGCTGTCGCTATTTCTTTCTTAACGTTATTTTTAGCTTCTATATACTTCAGTCTGTTTGAACTGGACTTATGTCGGTTAAACCTACGGTATGCATGCTGCTTTTGAGCAATGGCAGTTGCACAAGTCGACGTAAACCATTGGGGAGAGTGGGTCTTGCTATAAAATTTCCGCATGGGAACATGCGCTTCGATTGCAGTTTTGAACCAGTCAGTGGTCTCGTTTGCACATTGTTCAGCAGGGAGAGAGAAAATATTTTTCCATGGAGCATCTCTAATTAGTTCCCTGATGGCTTCCCAGTCAGCCTTATTATAATATCTCGTTGTTTTGAGCACTGGCTCTTCAGTTTTGGGTCTAGAGTTTAGGGCGATTTCAACCATACCTTTGTGTATACAAAGATTAAAATACGATATGATACTACTTAACAAATACAAAGTTTAAAATACGGATATACAAAGATTAAAATACGGATATAATGCTACTAAACGTTATATCTAGAATCCTTATTTCAATTTTGATCAAAATCCATTACTTATTTTGATTCTATAAAATGTATATAAATTAAAGCTTAAAAAGTTTTAAGAAAAAATGAAATTCAGAGAATCCTGCTTAATTGGTGTCTAATAGTTAAAAATTCAATGCAAATCTGAAATATTTGAATTTTTAAATGGGAGTTTCTGTTCATATTATTTTTCTTATAAACTATTTAGCATATTAAAAAAAATACATTTGAGGAATATTTACTAATTGATGTTACCTATTGTTAAAATTTTACACAATTAAGAGATATCTGAATTTTCCAAATTGCTTCATCCCTTCTTTGTCTTTCCCTTTTAAATAAAACTGAATTAAACTCCATATATCTCACATTATCCACCCTTATGCCTAGCAGTCATGTATCAATGTGTATTATGATCGGTTAATTAATTTAGGAGTGATCATATATATGCAAATACATATACACAAACTTTATATAAATAAGCATATTTGTATACATTAAATATACACTAATTTGCAAGTATCATGAATATTACAACTTGTCATCAGTATAAACTTTCTCACTTTTATTTTTCATGTAATTCTAAATTGATTTATTTAAAATGCTGTCCTGCAATAACATCCACTTGTTATTTATTCTTTATTTCATTAAATTTAAAATTTATGGCTCGTGAAAATAACTAACATTCTTTAATAAGTCAAGAAAGTTTTGGAGACAATGTCACTGAAGATAAATTACAGTCATTTGTACAAACTCGTAAATTGATCATCAGTTTCATAAATATAAAAATGTTCATTTGTTTTGTCCATTTTGACTGCGTTGCATTAACTTTAAATATTACAATCTCATGTTAGATCCGAAAATGGCTTCTATAAGTATACAAACATTGTTCAGCAAAACACCAGTTTAATAACTGCTGTTTAAAACAGAATAGCCTTAAATTCTTCGACTAAGTTTTCTAAAGCTTGCCTCCTTCTCTTATCTGTCTCTCTATCTTTATATGTTATTGTCTTCCTTTTCTTTGTTATGCTATTTCTGTCCTCTTTTCACTCACTAGAATAATTGGCTCGATATATGTACTTTCTTTTGTATTTATATTTATCTGCTTCGACTGAAATAAAAATGTTTAATGCTTCATGGTTATTACTAATTAAATAATTAAATAAAATATATTAATTTCATGTTTTCACATGGAAATTATTTTAAACTTTAAAAATATTTAAGGTTTCCCTTTGAATCACCAATCCTCATTATTTTTTTCATTTCCTTGATATTCAGAGCCAAAGCACATTTCTGAATGTGTATATGTTTTTTATCTAATAATAATTGTAAACATTTTCTTTTGTAAGAAACTTTGCATCTTTTTAATTGTTTTATAAAACAATAAATGTTGTTTGAAAGTAGTTACTTCATAAAACTGCACATCAGAAGCATCACTGTGATCAACTTACAGCTTAAAGATGAAAACTGCATAGATCATTGCACTTTTGGAAAGGTGTAGGATGAAGAGAACAGTTACATTTAAATTGTGGTTGTTAGCTATCCTTATCAGATAAAACAAATTCTTTTTGATTTTCATTGACTTTAAATTTAAAAGTGCCCGATCCTCTTGCCTGATAATGTAAATAAGAATAAAGATATTAAAACCTTTTAACAAATCCACCGTTAATGGACTCAGAATTGCATTTATGTAAACTGACCAAGCATTTCATTTTCAATAAAACGATAAACAAAATGTGTATATCATATGCCATGATTAGAAGGAAATTACAAGGCAACTATAATCCATAATGATGAACACACAACCAGAGACAGTAATGGTCAGCATAGTTTTTGTGATTTTCATTCAACTGTTAATCTTTTAACTGTTGTGAATGAGCAGATCTTTTCTTTTGTAAATGAGCAGATCTTTTCTTTTGTAAAATGAGCAGATCTTTTCTTTTGTAAAATGAGCAGATCTTTTCTTTTGTAAAATGAGCAGATCTTTTCTTTTGTAAATGAGCAGATCTTTTCTTTTGTAAAATGAGCAGATCTTTTCTTTTGTAAAATGAGCAGATCTTTTCTTTTGTAAAATGAGCAGATCTTTTCTTTTGTAAAATGAGCAGATCTGTCAGTTTATGGATAATTCAGGAGCAGGTAGGGCCATTACACTTGATGTGTCATTCTCTTTTAACCTAACTTTACATTTCTTTAAATTCTAGGTTTTTCTTCTGTCACTTTTCTTCCTGACATTCTCATGGATGGCTCTGTTTTTGAGAAATGTTTGGCGATGCTTTCAAATTTAAATGAACTCGTTTTTTATAAAGCTTTCGAAATCTGTTTATCTGAATTTCTTACTCAGAAAATAAACAAAAATTATCTATCAATAAAACTGAGAATGTATGTGTGTGTGAGGACAACTATCAACCTATGGAATGTGACAAAAGAGAAAATAAAGTAAGCGAGAATTACAAGGTTGTCAAAAGTAAACATAACATTCACTTTCTACTCTCTTAAACAGTAAACCCGACAGTCTTGCTTCATATTTCAATCTTCGGAAAGTTATAAAAAGTATGAGTAAAAACGTAGATGAAAAAGCAAAACATAAACCCAATTCCTTCATCCAAGTTCAACTAAACATATTTATGGAGAAAATAATTTAGAACCATTAAATCAGTATTTTGCATATTAAACATATTTTCTTGCTATCTATCATTCTGAAATTGACATATAATGAATTGAAATATTAATGAGAACACTTATTTACAAATGAAATAAAAAAAAAAAAAAAGTAGAATAAGAAATTAAATTACAAGACTACACAAAATTATAAATGGACAGGAAACTGAATTATTGTTAAAATCTATAATGGAATCATATTTCATGCATCAAAATGAGTTGATTTCATATCAATGTAGCGTTGTCTACACTTTATCTTCATATGAATAGAAAATAAAAACAAACTGATATTTTATTAATATATACATTTACGATAATCGATTCTGTCCTTATCAATTATCTATTACAATCACTATCTTCAGCCATTGTACGCTCTAGCTTTCTTGTCCCATTATCTGAATATTTGGTTGACAATCTATTTTGTTCAAAATTAGCCTCAGTGATATAGTGAATTGGAATTTTCCACTATACTCTAAATTTAATCCGAGGATATAGTTTTCATTTTAGCATTAAATAATTTATAAATATAGACAGCAATTATCACTTTCTTATGTTATATTCCCACTATTTCATTGATATTCTTGATACATACAACACAACAGAGGAAATGAACACATAGCAATCAGATATCCAAAGTACATTGACAATAACTAACAACTAAGATTAAGAGATGATTTCAATTACAGAGAAATGTTTCTGCAACAAAAACAGTGATAGTTATAATGAACTAGAAGAATACTCTTCCCAGGTTAGAATAAATTTAATGCTCCAAATACGACAGATTTGGCTACTTTTATATCTCCTTACAAAGATTACGAGAAAAATGTAATACTATTAAACCTAATGTCTAGAATGTTTAACTCAATGTTGATCAAAATCCATGACATGATTTCGATTTTAGAAAATACCTAAATTATAATTCTTAAGCTTAAGGGATTTTAAGAAGAAATTAAAATTCAAGGAGCCTGACTTATTTTGTGTCTAATGTTTGCATAAAAAGTAATGAAATATTACATTTTTTAAAATGAGAGTATGTGCACATATTATGCATCTTAAAAACACTTTAAAATACTTCAATAAAACAGAAATTTTGGGAATATATACATTTTTTTTAATTGGAATTCATTGAGATGAGTTTATTATTTATTCATTTTATTTATTGCGGACTATTATCCTCATGTTTTATTAGTTGCTGTTTCACGCCTGACGAAGGCCAGAGGAATAGTTGGCCGAAGCGTCATGAAAACAACTAAGAAAAGATGAGGATAATAGTCCGCAATAAATAAAATTAATTTTTGGAATATTTGTTAATCGATGTAAAATACATATTGTTAAGATTTTACAAAAATCTGAGGTATTTGAATTTTTACAAAAGGATTCCAGCAACTCTTTACCCCCCCCCCTTTTGTATAAAACTAAATTATATTATATAGAGTCGATATTATCCACCCTTATACTTAGCAGCTATTTTCCAAAATTCGTAGTGATCGGTTAATTAGTTTAGAAATGAATCTTGTACATAGGACTATATAACCATATACATAACTTTATATAAAAACTAGCAGATGTACCCGGCATTGCCCGGTATTTAACATAATGTTAAATTTCTTTAAAAAAAAGTAAAAAACGGAAAGAAACTGAGATATGTGCATGCGAGTATTATGTTATTAGCTAGTGAGCAGCATAAAAACATATGTTAGATGATATTCAATCATATTCATTTGGGAAATTTTTAAACATAACATTATTATTTACGATTATTAATAATTGTTGTTGTCTCATACCATTATTCTTTTTGTTATATTGTTATATTATGATAAACTGCACTCAGAAAGCATATAGCCTAAATAAGGCTATATGCTTTCTGAGTGCAGTTTATCATAAAACCTCCTCAAATCCTTATTTTGTTGATACTAAAATATTTAAAAACTGAGAGTAACTTCGTGCCAAAACTAAATAAATACTTCAATTATTTAAAAAATTCGAATAAACATTATATAAAGGTTTTTCATTATTTTTTACTTTTTCTATTTTCTTTTTTATGCAAGTTTTGAAAATATGTTTTTTTGCTAGTCTAAATCAGGCCAAATATTCTTGTCAATGAAATTCAAAAGAATTTGCTTTACAGCGTTATTTTTCGAAGCTAAAGAAAGTCAGTATGAAAACACAAATTATAATTAATGAGTGCATCCAATGGAAACATGCGAAGTCGGCTTATAAAACTGGCAAAAGTAAATGTCTGCAAAAATAGACAAGAAAAATTTAGTCAACTGGAAATGAACATCAGCAAAAGGCTTTAGAATTCCTCAGGTTTTATACAAATAAATGACAAATACAACATATACAAATAAATGACAAATACAACATATACAAATAAATGACAAATACAACATATACAAATAATGACAAATACAACATATACAAATATATGACAAATACAACATATACAAATGACAAGTACAACAGACACAAATAAATGAATAAATCTTTGAAGAAGGACGTATTTGACAGTTTTTTTCTAGCACATTTGTTAACTTTACCTTTTTTCATTATTTTCTACTGTCATTAAGATTTTTGTAGTTTCATCTTTTATTTTGACATTTTTTGTACTTAATTTTACTTTTTGGTTTTATTTTTCATTATTCTTTTCATATAAAATATTCTCTATTCTTCTTTTTTCTTTTTGAAACAGTTTTCATTCGTGGAATCATTAGAATATTATTTTATTCTTTGCTTTTTTTTCTATTCTTCTTTTCATTTATGTTTATCTTCTTTATTCTTTTGCGCCTTTCTCACAGGTGACTATGATGATTTTTAGTTCCTTGTAATTTCCTAATTTCTCAGTTTTTGGTTATCTTCCCCTTTTCTCTCCTTCATTTTTGCCCATATTTTTATTTTGTAAGTTTCTGCCTTATTTTATTCTTTCTTTATCATCCGTTTTCAGCTTTTTCCTTCTTTACACTTCATTTTTATCTTTCGTTTTTAGACTCTGCCATGCCTTTTCAAAAACTTTCTACTACTTTTTTGGGAGAGATTTTTCTCTGCATTTTTTACTTAAATATTTTCGTCACTTTTTTTCCATATGTTCAGCAAATTCTATTGTTAGTGGCGTTGCCATTCACTACTGTTAACACATATTCAAGTGCGTTTCCTTCCTTCTGAGAATACACATAATTTCTCAAAAGAAAATTATTAATAGTGTGTACTAGACTACCCTTGACCCGTCGGATCAGTATGTATTATATATATATATATATATATATATATATATATATATATATATATATATATTTAAAGTGATGGTTGTGTAGTTCCAACGAGAGAAAAAATGTATATTTAAAAGAGTGTAGCCATCAACAATTGTGGGTTTTTTTTTAAAGGTTTTCATCATATTTTTATTTTAAAATATTTTTATAACGCGTTTCGAGCTTAGGGTGTGCTCTCTTCAGATATTTTCGTAAAAAGTTTTTCTTTAAAATGGGAGTTTGTAGATATGCCTCCGCTGATATTAAATATGTTTTTCATAGCGATGCGTGTGTTCAGTGTTCAGACATTCTGTCTCCAACTGTAAGTTGTTCACAGTGAATTCTTCTTCTTCTTATCATTATTATTATTGAATAAATAATTTTCTAACTTTAACATTGGGTGATAAAGTAGCAGCAACTTAGGCTTGCTACTTTCAAACCTACGTCCACATCTACAGCTTTTGAAAACTAATATTCACACATGTTTATGATGTAACTCTGCTTTGGATGACTACCTATGATTCAGTATGAAAATTATGCTTCTTTTGCAATCACCATTTATCGTTTATGTTATTGATTTTCAAGTACATGTTTCCTGATAATAATCATGAAGTGTGTTCAGTGACAAACAAAAAAACTAGTAAGATCCACGGTTTTAGCATAAGTGATCCATAGTTATAGGTCATCTATGTTTCTTGTTTTAAGGAATTACATCATTCTTGGGTCATTTCAGTTATGGATGATGCCACAGACTATAACAATATCTTTCACAGTTGGATAAATGATCTTGCTAGTGTTACCTGCTTTAATGGATGGCATCGTGTCTTTGTGACGTCATCTCTTTGTGTGATCAGCCTATGTGCATGGAGATAAAAAAACGTACAAAATAAAGAAATAATATCTATTATTAGTATACTATATCATCTGTGTATAGACGGCTACTATATGTATTTATCTACATACATTGGCTGTACCACTACTACACTTTCCCAAAAGTTCACATTACAACACTGAGAGCACTAGAAAGAATATAACAGTCCCATTCACAATTCAGTCAATTCAATAACATTTATGAGTGCGATCCCAAATGGAAAAAAGAATAAAAAATTCTTGAAGCACTGTATATAATCTACAATATCAATTACGAATTCAACAAAATACTTTATGGACCACTTGAAAAAAAATTTTTTTTAATACTTATTAAACAAAAAAATTTTTTTAAAATACTTATTAAACAAAAATATTTCATATTATTTAATTTCATTTGTCTCAATGAACATATGTTGCCTAACTAACCCTAATCTTTATTTCTCTCTCTCTCTCTCTCTCTCTCTCTCTCTCTCTCTCTCTCTCTCTCTCTCTCTGTACATATATTTATTTATTTCCTTCAAACCTCTGGCCTTGATGGAGGGGAGATTAAAACTTGCTGCTATGGTTTCAAATGATCTGAAATAACAGAAACTTGACTTCAAATATTTCTTATATGTTATATCTCCCCTCTTTTGGAAATAGGTTACGATTATGAATATTTCCAGTATCCCTTGTACACTGTGAAATTTACTTTATGCATGAAAACCAAAGAAGGAAGATATAACATGTGAGAAATATTTAGAAGCAAGCCTTCCCTTGCTGTTATTTCAGATCATTTGAAACCAAAGCAGCAATTTTAAGTCTCCCCTCCATCAAGGCCAGAGGTTTTGAAGAAATATAAGATATTTTGCAATTCATATACAAAACTAGGAAAACTAGGATTGAAACGTTTTATGCCTGTACAAAATGCTAAAAATAGACTCTGGATGATGGAAGATCCCGTAACGTGCAATCTTAAGAGCAAATGTCACATAGCCAACCACACAAGTAAGGTCAATTTCTAACGAGCCTTCATTTGTTAAATTCTGATCAGTAATCATACCACCTTTTTGGAATGCTCATATCTTTGGTTCTATGGAACGAAACTGCATGAAAATGTGCAGGCTTTTTGAAGATTATAATATTATTCTATAAATAAAATTTTATGACAATTGGTAAAAAAACCCTTTATTTTAAAATCAATAAAATATGCCCAAATTAGCCTACAGTTGTATATATAGTGTCCTGGCAGGTCAGATTAATTTTTGCCGCTTTGGGATGAATTTTGCTTAGGGTTTTTTTTGCTTGGTTGTCTCCTCTATTACCTTGCCAGGCCACTTATATATATATATATATATATATATATAAAGCAGAAGTACCCGTTGTTGACAGGGTTTAAAAACAGCCCACAGAAAATGGACTGTGATTGATGAAAGTATGATAGGTTATGAAAAGGAGGAGGTTGTAAAGAGGTAGGTTTTGATACTCAAAAATTTTACTCTAAGCAAAATATGATGAAAGTAAAGATAATTTTCGCAAAAATATATTTTTTATATCAACTTTGTTTCCATTCGTAGCCAAGAGTGGCCAACAAAATGATGTTTCCTTACAAAGAGAAAATGTTATATATATAATAATATAAATA
>NC_136499.1:77635741-77718241 GCF_053919585.1 Euprymna scolopes | reverse complement strand
AAATAGATAATAAAATAAAATAGAAAATAATGGTAAGATATCAGATAATAATAATAATAATGATAATGATAAAATTAATAATAATAGTTATTAATTTATAAATTATAATATATATATTATATATATATATATTCACTTGGGATTTGACCATGCAATTTGGATGTGAATTTTATATCCTTTTCATTAACTTCCCTTACTCTATGGCATTTAAGTACTTAAACAACTTTTAATTGTGATTGCCATGGTCTCACTGACTTTAGCAAATAGGTGTAAACTATTAAAACTATTTGCCAATATTTTCTCCTCTGAATAGATGGTAGATATCGAAATCCTATAGGATAAGGAGTTATAATATTTCAAATGTATTCTTTGTTTTACATAGAATAATAAAAATCTTTTGATTTGAAATTTAAACATATCACGCAATAAATTTTTAAATTCATTGAATGACTAAAATTTGATTTATTTGCTCTATCTTGTATATCGAGCCATTTGTATTTAGGCAGGAAAGTACTTATAGAATATTACTGCCAGTAATATCTTGTCAAACTTATAATCGAAGGTTTCCATACCAGTTGAGAGTTAGATAATTTTATTCTGAAGTATATTTGTGTGTGTGTGTGTGTGTGTGTGCATGTGTGTGTGTGCGTGTAAGTGTCGTTCCATAAGTAATGCCTATTATTTCTTATTTCTCTCAGATGGATCAGATGGATTGCAAATTGCATTGTTGCAATGACTGAACTTATGCATTCATGAGCTGCAAGTTTCACATGCCTGTTGGAGATATTGACTATGTTTGAGACTCTAAAGAATCAACCACTGTCATGGACGGGAATAGTAGAATGTATAGAAGTAGAATGATCCAACCATATTTTCAGTGATTTTGCCGACAGATTTAATGTATGTGTATAAAAACAGATCAAAAGTGAAAGTCAATCCCAGGAGCTCGTGAAACATGGTGCTTTCTCAAGACGAGATCCATTCATTTCAATTGAGGTTAGGTACGGAACAGAGCGTTGATGATGGAAAGAGAGAAGCTTGGTTTTTAATGCATTAAAATTAACCAGCCACCTTTTCCCCATAGCTCCGCGTGCTACAGGTCAGAAGTGAGAGAATCAGAAAAAATCATTGATTGCTGGCCTTTGAAGGGTTGCCATAGATTGTAGTGTCGTCTGCATAAATGCTCACGAATGATCTAAGAATGTGATTTTGGAGATTATTGAGTTATCTTAAGGATGGAACGCTGAGGGACTCAGCATTAATATTATGAGCTTCTGATTTCTGCTAATCAATCACTACTCTTATAAACCTATCAAAGAGAAAGTATTTAATAATTAAGAAGACATTTCCAGCTATTCTGTTATGCCATACCTTATCAGAAGCCTTTGATATATCAAGAGAAATTTCTCTAGAAATAAAGCCCATATCAAAAGATTCACTAATCCTGTGTAACATTACAGTTAGTACGTAAGGTGTAGTTCTAGCCGGACAGAAACCATATTGTATGTAAGTGAGTAGGTTAGAGTGACAAAGTGTGCTCCAGATGCGCATGCGCAGCCACCACCCCATTGCTTGCAAAAGTGCATTTAGAATGGTGATAACTATGTAGAAAAATAAATTCTGGAGCACAAAAGTTCACTCATTTTAATGGCATCACTCCTGTCTTTGAAGCTCTCCAGCTTTTGGAGTTAAAATAAGTAGCTTTATTTTTGGTACAACCCTCGTATATACAAAGATCTAATGTTCACATCGATGACCTGTGCCCCTTTGTCTATCTTCCCTGTTTTAATAAATGACGACATCTGTTTATTAGTTCATCCTTTATGGCATCGTAAAAGGATTTTCTGATGTCTTCTACTTTACTTAGTAGATGATTTAATCCCTTTGTGATGTAATCCAATGTGCACAGGACATATTCATAGATAACAAATCCACAGTTTTAGTAATATACTAACTCTGGGTTTTAGATGTGGGTCTTATAGATGATGTGACATTTCTGGTAATGAATCGTTTAGGTGAACGATCTCTTTCAACCTCTTTTTTTATTTGATTGATATTATCATTGTAATGCTGTCATTCAGTGTGTGCAGAAAACAAGATAATAAGATTCTCCATTTCGACTGGGTAAAACGTCATTAACGATCTGTCTCGCATCTCTCTCTGTCATTTGATGGACAATGTCATCATTTTGTGATGTCATCTACTACGTATAGTTATTTCCATTAAAAAAGTGTCATCCATTAAAATAGAAAGCATAGTCTATGCTTTCTATTTTAATGGATGTCACTTTTTGTTTGGTAGTTTATCATCTATCATTATAAACTGATGATGTCATTATTTTATGATATCATCTACTGTACCTGTTTTAAGAGATGATATAATTTTCTGATATAATGAAAATGATAAAGTTATCAAGTATGCCTTGGAATAAACGATAAAAAGTTTAGTCTCATTATTATGTAGATACTTACCTCCATACTTACAAAACTCTTTAAGGGTTGCCTTAAAGAGAAGTGCTTTGCAACACCCTGGAAAACCTCATCAGTATGCCCTGTATTTAAGAATTCGGGTCATAAGCCATCTCCCTCTCAGTACAGACCAATAAGTCTCCTGTGTGTCATGAGTAAGCTGCTGGAATCCATATTAAATAGAGAAGTAGTCAACTACCTCAGCAAAAATAATATTCTTAGTGACATGCAATATGGTTTCCGTTCTGCTAGATCTACAGCAGATGTGCAAACTGTTATATCTCATTGGATTAGCGAATTTCTTGACAAAGGCTTCTTCTCTAAGGCAATTGCTCTTGACATATCAAAGGCCTTCGATAAGGTATGGCATAAGAGCCTACTTAAGATGTCCAGCTACGGAATAACTGGAAATGTTTTCTCAATCATTAAATCATTTCTCTCTGATAGGCTCATAAGAGTAGTGGTTGATGGGCAGAAATTAGAGGCCCTCAATATTAATGCTGGAGTCCCTCAGGTGTCCATCCTAGGCCCAACTCTCTTCCTGATATACATCAATGATCTCCCAAAACACATACTTAAATCATTTGTTGACATCTATGCTGATGACATGATCATCTACAGCAACACATCAAAGGCTGTAAATGACAAAGTTCTCTCAGATTCTCTCTCCTCTGATCTTGAGCGTGTGGTATAGTGGGGGAGGAGGTGGCTGGTTACTTTTAATGCATCTAAAACCAAGCTCCTATCTTTACATCATCAACGCTCTGATCCCCATCTGGCATCAATTGAAATGGGTGGCTCTCGTCTAGGGGAAGCTCCATGTTTTGATAAGCTTCTGGGCTTGACCTTTACTCCTGACCTGTTGCTAAGGTCGCCGGAAAATGGTAGGATCCTTCTACCGCCCCAGAAGATATCTCATCCCTGATGCAATTCTCTATCTGTATAAAAGCCAAATACGCCCAAGGATGGGGTCCTGCTGCCACCTCTGGGCAGGAGCTGCTTAAAACAGCCTACCCTGCCTTGACAGAGTACAAAATAGGCTTCGTGGCCTAGTGGATGATGCTCTTTTCAGGAGATACGTTGCGAGCCTGTCTTTGTTTTATCGTTACTACCATGGCAGGTGCTCGTCTGAACTCCAATCTCTGGTCTCCCCTCGCCTATCTTTCAAGATAAACACCCGCCTAGCTGAAACCACTGTCAAAAATTTTCCCCACTCCTTATCTGTGCCAAAATCAAAACGTAGATTCCATGAAGAAAACTTCTTTCTTAGAAGTGTTCGCCTGTGGAATTCTGTTCTGCTTGCTTGTTTTCCACCTGACTACAACCTGGATGTCTTCAAGTCCAATGTAAACAAATTCCTGATGAACCGCCTCCTTAAGTAGGACACTTTATCAAATTTCCAACACTAACGTACTGTACACACAATAACCCTTATCCCCCAGTGGCTTCCGGGCCTTGATAAGTGGTGACTTCCTTGTAAAAAAAAAAAAAGATAGATAGATAGATAAATAGATATGCAGACTTGTAAACATGGAAATCTCTTTAAAGCTATTTACTAGATGAGAATAATCCAGCAATTAGCCAAACTCATAGGGTTAACACATTTAATGCCATAATCCACGCCATAACACTTAATTCAAGGACATTTATAGAAATATTAAGTACAACATTGCAATGCTATTACTAATTATAAATGTGCGAACATGATTCTTGGAAATTCCACGGTTGATTAAAGAAAACAGGTTTTACATAGATCTGTCACGAGACAAAACAAATTTCGTGTAAATGTAATTTAATTAGTAAACAATGGAAAGTACATTGGGTTGATTACTATCCAGATACATGAGTAGGTCATGGTATCTTTGACTCCCTCATTATCTCTCTCTATTACTGTCAACTCATCTCTCTCCTTCTCTCTCTCTCTTTCTCTCTCTCTCTCTATTTCTTTCTCTCTATCTCTATCTCTTTCTCTCTCTATCTCTTTTTCTCTCTCTATCTCTTTCTTTATCTTGCTTTTGTGTGCAAATATGCAAGTGAAGATGGAACACATCAACATTGTACGATAAGTAAAAAAAGATTTTAATTTTATTGACAAAATCAAATATATTTACTATAGATTTAGTTTACTTAGCAAATAAAAAAATCCATTGCAGGTTACTTTCTAAATACATTAGAATTTCATGCAATTTGTATTATTTGAATCATTCTGACTGCTGTTTTCATCTTGCATTTTATTTGCACAACGTTTCAGTCGATGTAACCTCCGACCTTCTCCAAGTGCATCTTGTCGAACTCAGATATCTTTCTGCTAAACTTGTATATCTTTCTGTCGAACTCACGAATCGGCTGGAATTTTGAATACAACATGACGGCTGACAGAACGAGAGCATGTTACTCCCGTGTATTAAATAAAGGGTCCCATGTGGAATGTTGTGAAGATACGTGAATTCAACAGAAAGATTCCCGAGTTCGACAAGGTATACTTGAAGAAGGTTGGAGGTTACATCAATTGAAACGGAGTGAAAATAACACTAAAGATGAGAATGGTAACCTGACTAATTCAAATAATACGAATATAAATAAATGAAGAAACATAATATTTTATATAATTTTTTTCGTCTCGTTTTCTTTTTCTTTTCAACCACTGTGTTGTTCTTTCTTAAAGAATACTCTTTTATCCTTATTTCCCATGTATCATTTATTATCTTCTCTTTTGTTTTAACCCTTCTTTTTCACTTTGCTGCCACTGAACTACCCGAGTCCCGTGTTGCCATTTTCTCTCTCCCATGCTCCCAATTTATGTGTCTCTCGCTCATTCTAATCCTTTTCCATGTATCAACATTGGCAAATGACTCCCTCTTCTCTATCTCATATATTTCAAGCATTCTACTTCTCTTTCTCCATCTGGATATCTTTGTAATTAACTTAATTCTGTTAATATCAAAACCATAATTAGCTTCAATATCAATATAGTGGATCACACAAATGACAAGATACAAAGTTATTATCATATACTAAATGATTGATATTCTTTAGACCTGAATTATATTAAGAAATTCTCGAGAATCAAAATATTTAATTTATCTAAAGCTAACATTATCTTTTATTTCTATAACAATTTATTTTAAATCAGTTACAAATGACGCTATTTCAAATTTAAACAACTGAACTATGATTTTCTGGAGAAAAATATCATTTTTTCAAGAACGAAATAAAACTGAATAGAGATGTAATCAAATTTGAATGATCAAATGCTCTGAGTATCAGTGACAGGAAATCATATTTTCTTTCCATTCCATCGAATTTAATGTAAACACAATTGATAAAGACTTGAATTGATACTTTCCTTACATCTGAATATTCTGATACCGAGAAAATATTTGAGTGATTGAGACAATTGAACGTCTGAATGGACAATGGCTGGTTTATTCCGGTGGAATATATAAAGAAAATATTGTTAATATCTTTGTTGCTTGTGGCATTCTCATAGAAATCATGCCAAAACTTGTTTTATGTAAAATCCATAAAAAAAAACAAAGACTGTTTTTAGAAAATAACTACAACCATCAAAAGAACAGTTTGCGCCTCAAGCAATTCATGCCAAACCCTTCGCCCACGGGCAATTACATTTCTGTCAAAAAATAAAAAAATAAACGATAAAAAGATATAAAAAATTCTTAGAACGGTAATGGCTTTTCCAAAATTGTAGAAACCTTTGCATTCTAATGATGAGATATTAAGCATTTCTTTGTTTCTCCAAGTTGTGTATTTTTGTGTATTTATATTTTTGTGTATTTATATTTTTGTGTATTTATATTTTTGTGTATTTGTATTTTTGTGTATTTGTTTTTTTTTTGTATTTGTGTTTTTGTGTATTTATATTTTGTGTATTTGTATTTTTTTTACAAGGGAGTCACTACTTAATAGGTCCAAGGCCACTCGAGGATAAGGGTTAATGAGTGTACAGTAGTCATTAGGACAACAGCATAGTCATCATTATTAGGGGAAATTTGGTGTAGTTTGGTTATTTAAAGGCTGGTTCAGCAAAAACTTGTTTATATTGGACTTGAAACGCTATATTGTAGTCAGCTGGGAAGCAGGTTGTGGAACAGAGTTCTACAGGTAGTCAGTTCTAGGAAAGAAGCTTAGCTCATGAAATCCACCTTTACATTTAGGCACAGATAGAAAGTGGAGGAAATTGTTGAGAGTACTTTTAGGTAGACGAGTATTTTTTGTAAAAGTTTAGGGAAGACCATAGATTGGAGCTCACACAAGTACATGCCATGAAAATAATGATAGAGCAGAGACGGGCTAGCAACGTCTCTTCTGTGGAAAAGAGGTCGCAGGGAAGAGAAAATGGCATCACCTAACAAGTTTGAAGCCGCTTTTGAACTCTGTGAAGGTTGGATAGAGTGCTACAAGCAGCTTCTGCCCTGATGTGTGAACAATACTCCATCTTAGAATATGCTTGGCTCTTATACATATAGATTTCATCGGCAGTGAGATATCTACTGGAACGGTAGAATAATCCAACCATTTTTCAGGCGACTTTGGCAACTGATTTGATGTATGTTGTATGTGCTCCATTTAAGATCCTGAGTGAACTTGTCCAAACATGGTGCTTCCCTAAGATGAAAGCCGTTCGTTTCAATCGAGGCCAGATGGGGGACAGAGTGTTAGTGATGGAACGAGAAAAGTTTAGTTTTAGATGCATTTAAATTCATCAGTCACCTCTTTACCTATTACACCATGTGCTCAATGTAAGAAAAGAGAGAATCAGAGAGATCTTGGTAATTTCCGGCTTTTGAAGCATTACCCTATATGGTAGTGTCATCTGTATAAATGTCTATTAACAATCTAAGAATATGATTTGAGAGATCATTGATGAAGGTTGGGAAGGGCCCGTGGTGGAATCCTGATGAACGCCAACATGGATACTGTGAGCTTCTGATTTCTGCCTATCAACCACTACTTTTATAAACCTATTAGAGAGAAAGGATTTAATAAGTAAGAAGCCATTTTCAACTATTCTATAACTTCAGATCTTGTGAAGTAGACCTTTATGCCATACCCTATCAAAAACCTTTGATATGTCAAAAGTAATTGCCCTAGAAACGAACTTCTTGTCAAAAGATTCACTAATCATGTGTGGTATTACAATTAACACAACAGCTGTAGATCAAGCAGAAGGGAAATTATATTGCATGCTACTGAGTAGGTCATTTTTGCTCAGGTGGTTAACCATCTCTCTATTCATCACAGATTCGCGCAACTTACTCAACATGCACATGAGACTGACTGATCTATACTAAGAGAGAAAGGGAGATGAAGGATAACCTGAATTTTTAAATACAGGACAAAATGATAAGAAGAAATACTTCCCAACACCTTGGAAAATCTTAAGACAGCAGTTAAACAGTTTGTTAGTAAGTATGAGAGCTAGTTTTGCTTGAAGCTTTTTGAACATTATAATTAGAATACAGTCAGAGCCAGTTGCTTTACGGGAATCAAGGTTTTTGATAAGCTTGGCAACACTATATACAGATATTTGTATGACCCATAGCGCGTTTTTAGTCACAGGAGGAAATACAGGAGGTAGGTGGCCCAAACTGCAAAGGGTAGAATTTGCTGCAAAGTTTTTTTGCAAAGAGTTTTTCTTTGTGTTATCAAGACGAGATTATATTAGGTCCATTGATGATGGTTGGGATAGAAGACATGCCGCAGTTCAGGCCCTTGTTTGTTATTTGTCAAAATTCCTGGGAACCAAGCTGCTGCTAGGCTACTTGCATTTTTATGCATTTGTATTTGTATTTTTGTATTATACATTTGTATTTTTGTGTATTTTTACATATTTATATTTTTTGTATTTATATTTTTGTGTATCTGTATTTTATGTATTTGAATTTAATGTATTCATATTTTTGTAGATTTGTACTTTCGTATATTTGTAATTTTTTGTATCTGCATTTTTGTGCATTTGTATTTTTGCATATTTTTATTTTTGTGCATTTATGTCTTGTATTTAGATTTTTGTATTTTTTGTGCATTTGTATTTTTGTGCAATTTTATTTTGTATTTGTATTTTAGTGTATTTGTAACTTGTGTATTTGCATTTTGTGTATTTGTATTTTTGTGCATTTGTATTGTTGTATTTTTGTATCTTGGGTATTTGAATTTTTGTGTATTTTCTGAAACACAAAATAGATATATTTGTAATTTTTTTCTAATAAATAATGGGCATTGTTTTTTAAACAATGCATTAAAGTTGTCTGTAAAAGCTGGGAATAAATTCCCAGCTGAATTCTATATTGACAAAATCTAATCACAACTAATGTTTCCAAATGCTGATAAAATACAAAGCCTAATTCTATACTTTTGCAATCATACAACAAATAACAATATATTTGTTATATTTATACTGTTCCAAATGCTTGGATGTTGTATTTAATTCTCTGATTCCGATCTAATTATCTACAGATGTGTGTGCATTGATGACGATAATGCATCGTGCATTGCCATGAATATCGGTTGCTTTGACAAAGCAAAACTTCTTCGAGAGATGCTTTCAAAAGATCAATAACGAAAGTGGTAGTCCAAATGAAAATTTATCAGTTAGGTTACAGTCACCCAGCCTAAATCATCGCTGCCATTTGCATAAGACCATTGTATCTGGCTATACAACATTCACATCTTTTACTGTCTATGTGGCATGATTGCCTTCATGGAATCCTTCATTCAATGGTGAACGTGTCATTCATTAAAATCTTTGTCTGCCATTAGTTTAAACTATAAATGTCACTAAGCTTGATGGTACATGCAGTGAACTCCAGCCCGGTTTCATTATTTACTATTCAATCTTGATTTCACATATGTAGACTGCTTGCAATTTTTTCATTATGTTTAACATAAATGAATTTTTGAATAAACCTAATACTTACAATGAACTTAAAATTTACATAATCTTGTTTTATTTTCTGCATAAATTAAAATGTATCAAAGTATATTTTATGACAAAGTAACGCCGAGAGGCCTGCTCCTATATATAATTTGAATTGAAAACACAAAACACCATTTCAATTAATCGTAATAATTTATTTCATTTACCTCTGATAGAATTTTCTAAGTAAAGCTGAACATTTTGTCAACAATTCTGAAAAAAATGAAAAAGAAATTGACATTCTTATCTCTAGATTTGGTTGAGGGAGGGATCTTGGTTTTCTTTTTTTTTTTTCTTTTGAAAGAAGGAAGTTTAATTTTTTAATCTTTTAGTCTTAATACTCAATTCATCTGCAGTCTATGATTTTTGTAAGTAATTGTTAAATCGACTAAAGTTCAACTATTAGAATAAGTTTCACTCCCATCTTTTCACTTTCTCATTCCCAACTGCTTTTTCATACTCAACTACATAAGAAAGTTCCAATACCTAATATCATCTTAAAGGAAAATAAAATTTTGTTAACCGTAAGCAACTTTATTTAATTATTAATTGATGTATAGTAATAATATTAAAACTATTCTTTCATAAGCAAATGAGTTCAATTTTGGAGTGAGATGAAACGGGCGAGGAAAAATGGAATTCCCCATGAAAATACATTAAGCACTTACCATGTAAAGAATAATTGCTTTTGTCGCTATACTATACGTGTTAGTTGTTTTTGCAATGTCTGTAATATTTTATCTGTAGGTGTGGTTTTAAAATATTTGCATATGAGAAGAGTGGCTGCGTTAAGAGGGACGAATTGTGGAGGAAAAAGAGTTAAATCTTTCTGTAGTGAAGAGAACACATCATAGTTTACTGCTAATAACGTAAATATTGTTAAAGTGCTGTTAATTTCTTATTTGCTTATTATATTGCAAATTATTTTTGGCAGAAAAAGTGGGGTTGAGTCGATCATGTCGAAAGTCTGAATATTTGGGAGTTAGAATCAATATGTTATGAAGAAGTTTTAAGTGTGAGATGAGAGTCGAATTTTTACAATTGGCATTGGAGAATTTCTTATATAATTTGAGTCAGATTGTTTGAAAATTGCTGTCATCATGTTATGGAAAATATTAAATTACAATACGAGTTAGACTTTTGAAAATTGGTATCGCCGTTTTCTGGAGAAGATAGTTATGATTCGGGTCGGGCGTTTTGAAAATTTTCGTTGTGTTATAGAGAATTTTAAATAAGGATTTAAGAATAGGACTTTTTGAAAATTGTCGATGTATTACACAGAATTTTAAAGAAGAGTTCAAGAGTCGGACTTTTTGAGAAATGCTGCCGTTATTTTATGGGAGAGATAATTTAAGTGAGATTTTTTTATGCTAGAGATTCAACAGGAATATGAAGGGCTAGTTGTGTTTAGCTGTGTACAAAGGGTTAGTTAATCTGGTTGTGTAGCAATGTCTAGCTGTGTCTGGCCGTGTATTGAGATCTAGCTGTGTCTGGCCGTGTATTGAGATCTAGCTGTGTCTGGCCGTGTATTGAGGTCTAGCTATGTCTGGCCGTGTATTGAGGTCTAGCTGTGTCTGGCCGTGTATTGAGGTCTAGGTGTGTCTGGTCGTGTATCAAGGGTTTTCTAAGTATATTCATGTAGTGAGGGCTAGCTGTGGGTGACCGTGTATTAAGGGCTAACTGTCTTAGGCTGTGTATTGAGGGCTAGTTCTCTCTGGCCTTGTATCTAGAACTAGCTGTGTTTCTGGCAGTATGTATATATATATATATATATTCCTGTCTATATGTTTGCTTGGTCACAATTTGATTGATATATACAAAAGACTCCTTACTTTACTCTTTCATTTATTTCTATATATAGTTTCATTCTTGCAAAGTAGATACAATGAAGAGATCATGTCATTTGCATATGACATTAAGAAAAATCGATTTTATTAAATAGTGTTATGTAATTAATATTTCTAGCAAGAGAATTGTTTTAAGTGTTCTATTTAAAATTATTATTTAACAAATTTTAAACAATAATTATATTGAAAACATATTTAATTTATTTGGAATTATTATTCCAATATGGAATTTTTAAAAAACTTTTAGAGTTATTTGCCCCTTAAAATCTTCCGAACGTTTCATTTGTTTGTTGTTATTATTCTTTAAACAGCTGTACAGAAATCGGTAAATGTTTTACGATGTGACCCAGCGTCGTTTAATATCTAAAAAAAATAAAGATCTGCCCCCTCTCCCTCTAAATTCCACAATTTACACTTTTCTTTCTTTTTTCACGTTAATCTCATCGATTACAAACTTACATTTCTAATTTAAAAAAAAGTAAATTTTAACGATGTGACCCAGCGTCGTTTAACCTCTAAAAAAAAAATAATACCTATTTTTTTTGTCCTAATACGTTTAAACAGCCTTTATAAATAATAAGAAGAAATTTGGAAAAAAAAGAAGAAAATTAACATTTTAAAGTGGGGGACCACTTTTCTATATTAATTTAACGTAAAATGAGCACCCACTTTTTGGCCACAAAGCGTTCGACGAGACATGTCATCTCTAGCAGTTTTTCAAGTTTGGCATTCGAGGTGGGTACCTTGAAACATGACAAATACACTTTTTTGTGGTGAGGGCGGGAACTATATTTGAAACATAAAATAATGATAAATTTAATTTTTATGTACTTTCACCTCACAATTTTATAAATAAAATGAACCCCAAAATATGACAAATTCAATTTTTTATTTTGGAGGGGGAAGGATTACATTAGAAACATGAAATGACAAAAAATTTAATTTAATTGTTTTTGGAATTAATTTTTGGTAGATCTTCATTTTTTTAGGGGTTCTACCTACTTGGCTATTTTTTGGGGGGGCGGGGGGGGGAGATCGCACGGGCATTCACTGCTATTTTTATTGAAACAAAAGTTGTAATAATTTATTTTTAATTATTTATTGTTTAGAGGGGTTCTTTACAGTGCTCAATATCTGGAGAATAGTTTCTTCTATTTGTATCCATTCTGCCGAAATATCTGATGGAGAGGGTATCAGGTACTTCTTCTTTTTGAGGGCGATTACATTTACATGCTTTTATCCGTTCTTTTATTTTTGGAATTGTTGTGAGGGTATCCATGTTACCCATGATGAAAATGATTAGTATAGCAGGTGTGTTCCAAACGGAACTCCATGTCAGCCCAGGCAACGCTGGGTGCTCATGCTAGTATACATATATTTCTGTAGAAATATCTTTTCTTATAATATATATCAATCCTTATTTAAGAAGCTCAATGTAATTATATATATGTATGTATGTGTGTGTTATTATTATTGTTTACATATTCCTGCATATTAATGTAACATTCCAAATAATATGAATACCCAATCCCTACCTAAAAAATTCAGAAACGTAATATTTCTATATATTCTGATTGAATTTTAGTCAGTAATTTATACAACTACCTTTTAAAGAAATTTTGTTTGGTCGAAAATGTTTTCATTGAAGGAATTTGTAGATAATCTATAGACTTTGAACTTATAACTATGTTTAGTAATAATTGATTATAATTTATTTTGTACGAGGGTCTTGCCAAAAATAAGGCCTTCCTATTTTTTAAGTCAAACACTAAAACTTTGGAGAGCTACAAAGACGGGAGTGGTACCATTAAAATGATCGACCTTTTGTATACAAGAATTTGTTTTTCAACATAGTCACCACGATTCTCAATGCACTTTTGCCAGCCTCTTTTGATGCTTCAAGCATAAAAGTCTAGATCGAGCTTCGTCACTCATGTATCTGTTGCCAGTCTGAAATTGACAAACCCATCTCCTGTTTTGACATCAACTGCATCAGCTTCGTAAGCCTTCAACGGGCGCCAGTGAATGTTTATCAGTTCATTTGTTTCAGCATGGAAGAAGTCAATAACGCATCTTTGCTTCTGATGCATGTCTATGGCAGGGGTTGCTTTCTTAGAGTCTCACACTGTTATTATTTGCAATAGGGAAATGAAAATTTCAGCTCATGAATGCATAAGTTCAGTCATCATAACAATGCAATTTGCAATCCTTTCTGGTCAATTCGGGCGGTATAACAAATAGGAGCCATTACTTTTGGAACATCTCTTTTATATAATGATTTGTTATTATTCATTTTGTATGGATGGTAAATTTCCTAGTTTAGGTCTAATGTGGTATTTAGGAAATATATTTCTTGTAGAAATTTAAATGTGTTTAAATATTTTAATTATCTTTATACGTTGGTCTATTTCTCTGTCATCCATGTTTTTTATTATCAAATATTCCTTCATCTCAGTAAATATCATATTATTTTCTTTTTTGAATATTTGGAACTTAAAATGACTGAGTATTATTTACAAAACTTTTTGAACATTACTTTCAGCATTTTTTATAAAAGATTTTTCTGTTTTAACACTCAACGAATGAACCATCAAATAAATTTCAAATGAAACTCATTCAATTTTAATACAACAGTGATTGTTATAAAAACAGTTGATCTTAGCATCAGTAATATTTAAGTTAGTTTAGAATAATTAATATAACTCGATTAAGAAAAATTTTAAAGATCCTAAAATTTATTGAAGATTATATATATATATATATATATATATATATATATATATATATAATCTTCAATAAATTTTAGGATCTTTAAAATTTTTCTTAATCGAGTTATATTAATTATTCTAAACTAACTTAAATATTACTGATGCTAAGATCAACTGTTTTTATAACAATCACTGTTGTATTAAAATTGAATGAGTTTCATTTGAAACATTTTATATGAACACATTTTATTAATTATATGAACATGATGTGTCTGCATATTTGTTTTTTAACAAATAGACTTTATGAACTTATTTAAATATGTAATGATAAGAATTATTCAATTATCTTCAGATTCGCTGAATTATTCAATTATCTTCAGATTCGTTGAAAAATATTTTAACATAAAAATAAAAATCAATTAAAGAAATTGTATTTGTGTAGATTTGAATAAACTAATGTTCACTAATTAACAGCTTTATTGACTTTAATTGGTTATTTCATTATTATTTCGTTTATGATTATTATAAAATATAAAAGTAATCACATAAAACAACTGACTTTACTTGTGTTTCGTTTTTCTTCTTGCGCTTGTCCTAATCAACTTCCAGACATTGCGAAAAAAAAATGGGAATAAACACATTTTCTGTGTCTGGATATTTTTAGTTAGCATCTCTTATAGAATTTGGGTTGATTGGATAAACAGCATTGTCTTCTACAAACTTTTCTATTTTTGGACTATAACTGAATGCTTGTAGACTAAGATGGTAGGCCATTCCATATATCGGATCGATGTTCCATAGTTGAGCACATTATTGGAGTAATGTGTTTGGTGGTGCAGAAGTGTCGGTTTTCTCTTTTAGTTGAAGGAAAACTTGTTTCCAAGTAGTAGGTTAAACGTTCTAGACTGATTTCCATTTGGTTTAGTTGGATGCCATATTTATATTCCAATTAGAGATACACCGACAGAAATCACTAGATATTTGCATTTGTTTCCACTGTAAATGCACGATGTTGCAGCCAAAATAAACAGAAAAGGAGAACGTACTCAGATACTCAAAGCAAACGATCCATTTCCATGGGAAAAGGAAATGGTGCTACACAATCTTTCCTGCACTCCTATTCTAATCTATACTTCACTAAAGAGATTCCTGGTTCAGTTAAACGACAGCATTAAATTGGCTGTATTGAACTGAATGGGCAACCATATATATTCATTCTTTGAGAATAATGATAGCAATAACAAAAAAAAAACAAAAAAAAAACAGAATAAACATGCTCACTAAAAGAGAAGCTTGAAGAATTTCATTCATGCATCCATTGTTAAACACTCCGTGTATAACAGAGAACAAACGTTTTTTATTCATTTTTTTTTTCATACATACTTTTCCTCACATTATTTTCAGTAGAGCAAATATATTGATCTATGAATGCGAATTTGTTGTTGCCAATCGAAATAAAACAAGTTGTCAAATTGTGGATGTTGCAGTTTTGGCATTGATCGAACCTGGTCTAAGCACAACCAACAATCCCAAAATATAATGAAGAACCCGCAAAGAAACGGTACTATTATAGTGATTTCCAACATGGAAACGTGTCATGTAGTATTGAGTGTACTTGCTGGTACTTGATAACTTACCAGTTTGTATGATTTGTTTAGATGCTGACATGTGTTAGACAGTTTCAAGACATTGCCTTTCAAACTAATTTACTTCTGTCCAGGTTTTTATTTATCCCTCTTTCTCCCAAATTTGGCTTCATCACTTCATCCCATATTTTCCTTAGTCGTTTCCTTCTACCTCAATAGTTCGACATCTACTAATCCAAGAACTCTCATCCATTCTTTTAATGTGACCAAACCAACAAAATCTCCTGTCTCTACACTCTCCCTATACTCCCTAGATTTCATTTTCACTCTGAGATCTCAGATCTTAGCCTGCTTTTACGACCACATTAAACGTCCATCATATTAGTTTTATATCATTTTTTTACATGCAATGTGTGTTGTCGACAGTCATTGAACATGTTTCACTTCCATACTTCACTACACTGTATGTGTATGCCGAATAGACTTTTACCTTGGTTGACAGTGATAATGCTTTGTTGATTAGTAATAGCAGAAATTCTCTTAACTTACTCCATTAAATTCTCATGCAAGCAACTTGCACCAATTCAATGGGCACAAATAATAATGTTTATAAGAATGATAATAACTAGTGGGACCTGTGGAAATTCCACAAGGGACTAGTTCACATGTAATATATTGATACTGGCATTCTGTAGATGTTCAGCATAAATGGAGATGCTTTGATATTATTGTAGCTTTTTTGTTAAAACTACAAAAGTATTTAGCCAAGCTAGCAGGGACGCCCGGCATAGCCAGGTCGTAAAATAAGCTTATATATGATTTTGTATTTATTATTCTAGAGTTAACGTTCAATCGAGTTTTATATATTACTAGCCTGGGTGCCCGGCGTTGCCCGGGTGTTTGGGTGCATGTGTTCAGCAAAAAAAAAAAAGGTGGTATTAGGCAGGCAGGCTCAAACCCATGAAGCGAAGGTGGAAAAGAAAGTGAAAAAAAAAAAATCTGACATCTTACCGCTACTCCATGACGTGACCAGAAGTTCGGAACGTTGAAATTAGGCAAAGTCAATCCAATCGATACGATGACTTGCAGAAATTGCTCGCAAAAAATCGACCCTCCTTGTAAAATTATATATATATATAACTTTAGTTACTTCAGCTATAATCGAGACCGAAACCAAAATTTATGAAAAATTCTTGGTGAAATTATTTATTACAAGAAATGGAAGTACATAACAATTAAACGACCCAGATGTAAGCGTGACACAGAAAATAACACACGCTATCATATTATTCAAACACACTAGTGTGTTTATATATATGATTTAGTGTCAGTTTTAGTCATTTAGAACTGCTTTAATGCTTCACCGCTCAGTCATTTTTCAACCAAATTTCAAACAATTATTACAGTTTATAGATCATTTTCTCAGCTATATTGTGAAAAAAAAATTTCAATTTTCGTTCAGTAAAATAAAAGTTATGATAAATTTTCTCGTATTCAAAATCGTAAAAATATGTAAGGCCTGAGTGATGCTTTTTATGATTGGTTTCCATAGCAACATCGTCACGTCAATGATTACTGTCACGAAAAGAGAAGTAACTCGTGAAACAGACAGAATGAAAGCATGAAAGGAAGATAATTGGGGGTATTTTATTGAAAGCAGACGAGTGCCGTACATTGGTATTACATATGTGTTTATGGGGGCAAAAAAAGTAAGACTGAAATGAAACAAAGAGCAAGTGAATTTACTGGAAACCTGGAAAGATCATGGATTACAAATAGAAAAATGCAACCATGAAAAGTAATATGGTTAAGTGTAAACATGGAAAAGTAAAGGACTAGTTGTTAAAACTGGAAAAGAAAAGGATAAAATATTCTAGTCAAAAATAAAATAATGTTCTCACTTAAAATATTGCAGCATTAAGAATTTTTCATTTAATTCAATTTATAACATTATATAATCAATTCTTAATGCTGCAATATTTTAAGTTATGAATTTATTATATTTTTTCTAGAATATCTTGTCTGTTGCGTTTCTAGTTTTAACGACTAATCCTTTACTTTTCCATGTTTAAGCTTAACCATATTACTTTTCATGCTCGCATTTTTCTATTGTAATTAATATATAGATAATGTACACTACATTGTACATGAAGGCTTGTGGCAAACAATGTGAATCGCAGTGGCAACCACCTGTGAAAATAGTGATATCTCTATCCAAAAATATTGGATCATCAAAGAATTCCAGTCTTTAAATGCATTTGCTTAAGAATCATAAAAGCAGAAATTACTTTCTAATCGGCAGATTAAAGGTTTCCAAATCCTGTTCAAATTTCAAAGTGTTACACATGAGTCAATATTTCGTTTGAGTAAAAAGCATTCATATACATAAACAGACACAAAGTTTTCTTATCTCACTACTATAGAAATTGTATATTTTATTGCAATGTTTATCAGGAAGATATTATTTCCAAGATGATGAGGAGGTTCTATATTTTTATATCTCTTCATATTGTGCAGTTTTTAATGAAACGCTGAGAAAACTTTGCATGTATATTATGTGTTTGTTGTCTTTGTGACTACATGATAATAAACTGTACGCATGAAAGGTTTAAAAAATCTTATTCAAAGGTATCCTTTGTTGTTGTTGTTGTTGCTGTTGTTGTTCGTCCGTCGGAAAGACCAGGACCATCTTATCATCCTGTAGGGTGGGGTGGATGGAGTCATCATCGATGATGACTGATAAGCCTAATCTTTGCTTGAAAAGTTCTACTGCAGTGAGAACAGGAAATTGTAGCAGATGTCGAGAGCTTCAAAACATTGTCCTTCCTGTCCTTTCTGCGCTTCTCTACAGCAACTTTCGGTTACTTTCATATTTGCAAGCACCGTCATGAACAGCGGCCCGCCACTTGGCTCTGTCTAAAGTTGTCTGCTCCCATGATAATGGATCAACGTTGAAGGCCTTCAGTGATGTCTTCAGAGTGTCTTTAAATCGTTTTCTCTGGCCGCCATAAGAGTGCTACATGACCAGCCCAGCGAAGCTGAATCTTCATCAGGACAGTGGGGATGTTTGGGAGTCCTGCATGAGTGAGGACTTCTGTGTTTGGTACCCTTTCCTGCCAGCCTGTCAAGAATTTTTCCCAGTCTGGTGGTATGGAAGCGATTTAATTTTCCAGTGTGCCATTGGTAGACAGTCCACGACTCACATCCATAGAGTAAGGTGATGAGTATGACAAAGGTAGCGCTTGCTTTAATGAGTCTAGTGTTGATTTCATCATCAATGACTACATTGCGGGAGAGCGTACTGCCAAGGTATGTGAACTTGTCAACCGCATTGAGTCTTTGTCCACTGATGGAAATGTTGGGCTCTGCATATAGTTTTCCCAGAGCAGGCTGATGCATCACCATGGTCTTCTTGGTATTGATTGTGAGTCCAAAATTTTCACAAGCCTCTGAGAATATGTTTGCACTATGATGTATGCCTGCCTCAGATGTAGTGTTAAGGGCACAATCATCAGCAAACAGAAAAGTTATTTACAGTGTATGTTGCAACCCTGGATTTTGCTTGTAGCCTCCTGAGGTTGAAAACTGATCCGTCAAATTTGTACCTGATTCCAATGCCCACATCAGCGTCTCCAAAGGTATCCATCAGCATCGCAGATAACATGAAGCTGAACAGAGTGGGAGTCAAAACACACCCTTGTTTCACTCCATTTGTGACTTTAAAAGGGTCAGAAGTCTCCCCACGATCTTGCACTCTGGCCATTATTCCATCATGAAACTGATGTATGATAGCAATTAATTTTCTAGGACACCCACACTTTGCCATTATTCTCCAGAGGCCTCCTTTGCTTACATTGTCAAATGTTTTGCTCCGATCAGCATAAGTGGAGTATGGGTCTACATTTGATTCTTGGCAATTTTCTTGGAGCTGCCTGGCAGCAAACACCATATCAGTAGTACCACTATACTTATGCAATCCACATTGGCTTGCAAGAGGTCTTTTTCCAGATGAACTATGAGCCTGTTCAGCAATAATCTGACCAGGCCTGGTGGTTACCTTTATGCTTGTATAAATGTATGATGGAGGCATCTTTGAAGTCTTGGGGAAGTACCTCCTCCTGCCAGATGATGACGAAAAGCTGATGGAGTTTTTCAATCAGGAACTTGCTGCCCTATTTATATATCTCAGCTGGGATAGAGTCTGATCCAGAAGCTTTCCCAATGGATAACAGGCAGATCTTAATCTCTTCAAAGGTTGGGAGTTCATCCATTTCGTCGTTTATGGTAATTTGAGGGAGGTGATCAATAGCCTCACCACTGCTGGTATGACACTATTGGTGTCATGAATGCATGCAGCGAGGTGCATATTGCAATGAGGGGGGGGGGTTGATCGGTCGGGATAGAGGAAGAGAGGGCAGAAGAGGGGGGTGTTGATGTCTGATTGGGACAAAACAGAAATGTCTATGGGATTTTGTCAGAAAGAGAAAAAGCAAATAATAATTGTTTTTATCTCATTGTCGTTATATATCTGTTAACATGAAAGGTTGTTTTTAAAACCTCTGTTGAGAGGTATGAAGAGATCCAGAGATTCTTGGCTGATTAAGGCTTACAGCTTAGAATGGAGGTCAAGGAGAGAGGGTCGTCACCGGGCGTTGTTCGACCTGGGGTGACTAATCACTCCTAATTTGAAGACCTCAGTACAAAGGAGGGTTAAAATTTGGTAGAGATAAGTTCGAGGGGGGGGAGTAGAGATTAGGGGAACAGAGAGAGAAAGAGAGAGAGAGAGAGAGGTGTTGAGTGGACAAGACGGAGGGTAAGCTCTAAGAGGAAGAAAGAAAGGGTGTTTGTAACCACTCTCTGAAGGAGAGGTAGGGAAAAAGGGGTTGGATTTAGAAAAAGGAATTCTAAAGAGAGTAGAGTCATAACCAGCAAACTGAACGGCTGGGCTAGTCAAGCACTCCCGATTTGGGAGCCCTCAGGGCCTGATGTTATCATGTTAACTAGCCTGTATTAATGGAAAATCTGTGACCTTACTGGTCTGGTCTTACATCGTTTTACTGCTATAGTCAGTCACCTCAATTTAGACAGTAGCTGTTATGAAGTAATGAAATTAATAAAGAGTTCTGTTTGTTTGTGGTGAGGACTCTTCATTTTGCAGCAAGCCGCAAGGACCAGTGGAGTGATTGAGATACCTGGAGACTACTTACACAGGGTAGGAGACGATTCGATCGAGAGGCAAAGTGCCCCACCATGAAAACACAGTGGGTGAAGACGATCAACAGGCCAACTTGTGATGGGACAATGTACGATTGAAAGAACCTCTCATATCGGGTGGAATCCGATGGGGTTAAGGACCCAGTGTGGTTGGTGCGGCATCAGTCAGCATTATAATGGTAGAGGGACGGTTTAGTATACTTTTAAAATGCTCCGCCCATCTTCTCAGGATTATGTCTTTGTCAGTGAGGATAGTGAATCCATCTGCATTGAGGAGAGGTGATGATTTGGATGGAGTTGGACCATAAGTTTCCTTGAAACAATCATAGTAATTCTGCATAAAATTGAATTTCTTCTGCTTTCAAGCTAAGCCAAGAAACATGCATCTGTCTGAGCTTCAACTGAACATTGCCATGCAAACTCTTCCATGTGTCCTTTTTTAGTTTGGAGAATGGATCTTCAATATGGGCTTTTTCTGCAGAATGCTTCTCCTCTAGCAACTGAGGCAGTTCACATCAAACCAATCTTTGTGTTTCCTGAAGACTGACCCAAGGCATCCCATGGCTGTGTCTCGCAGATTGTCTCGCAGATTGTCTCGCAGATTGTCTCGCAGATTGTCTCGCATGATGTTTCCACATTCTAGCAGGTTCAATGCGTTCTAAAAGAGTTTCAGAGAAAGATTTTTTAACATTTTTTATTTTCAACTTATTGACATTCAATCGTTTCGGTGCTATCTTTCCTTGAAGTCTTCTCTTTGGTTGGATATGCAGATTGAGCTAAGCCACAATGAGACGGTGGTCTGTCCAGCACTGGCCCAAAACATGGCCTTAGTGATACACATGTCTTGCCTGTCCCGTTTCCTGATGATGAGATAGTCAATTAGATGCCAGTACATTGAGCAAGAATGCATCCATGACGTTCTTTTTGTCCAAGAGTGTATGAACATTCCATATTGCAATCTTGATATCTTTTTTGTTTCTTTATTTCGACTGCATTATTAGGGTTCCCACTGACTGTGGTAAGCCAGCCAGGATGTAGTGGAGCGGCCACCTTTTCTAGGCGTTCCCCATGCCACAGGGGTGAGTAGTGCTGTCCTAAAGGGGGCTGCTCAGACACTCAGATGACTGTCGACCTTCATTTTCGCTCCTGTTAGTGGAGGGCAACCATAAGGCCTGCGTTCAGGTTTGCAGCTACAACTTCCAGTGTGCCCACACCTGTCACTTTGTCATTTGCCAAAAGCCACAGGACTCAAAGGAGGTGAGGGGGGGTGATGGATGATATACGTTGGGAGTTTGTTTAAAGTGAAACTGGTTTGCACAGAGCCAGCCTCACTCTCTTGTTCCAAACCAGCCTGGTCCAGCGGCAAGACAGGGTCGAGACAGCTAGGGGCCAGGTAGGGATGCAGTAGTTGCCAGAAGGAGACGAGTATGCCAGTAAACCACCAACAGGGCTCCACTCCAAGGTTCATGACTGAAGTCCACTTCCTTGGTGGCTCACACTGGTCACGGATGCATGGAAGTTCCTCTAAACAGAGTTCAGTCCTGGTCGTTAATCCAGTCTGGTGAACTCTCCAGCCAATGGTGCTGCACTAGCACCGTCCCCTCACAAGGACACTACCCAGGGTATAGCTCTTGGAGCTAATATGTGAGAGATTTAGGAGATAGGTGAGGACAAGTGACCCCTAACCGTCCTATTGGACACAGCAGCTAGGAATCAAAACCTCCCTATACACTCAAACAAAGGTATCCGTATTTAATTGAACAAAGCTTGTTAATATTCCAAAGCTTTGACAATAATATTAAAATTTACAGTGGTCACAAATAAGAAATAAGGAACCGTTATTAATATCACTGTGCAGAAGATGGTAAGAAGGACTTTCTCTTATTTCTGAATTAGGACGCCATTAATAAATGCAGATGTTAATAAAAATGTACAGTGAATTTGGTGTACTGTATAGGAAATAGTATGAGTTAAAAAATGAAATAATTAATGGTGGTGAAGAAAATAACCTGATTGTGAATGACGTGGTAGGACTTCATTGTAGGAGAGTGAAATTATTTGCTACATTCTTCATGGATTACATATTTGAGAAAGGCATTTGGATTAAATAAAATTCATTATGGACAGCAAAGAATTGTATGCATAGTTTTAAGTAATGTTGGTGTTGAGTTGAAATACTGTGCCTGGGAAGTGCTCACTTATTGTGACTTGAAAAACTATCGGGGAAAAATCGAGTTTACTTCATGTAATAGATAAATCTGTCATCTTGAACATTTGTAATTATGCTCAATTCTGATATATTCGCCATCTTAAATAAGATATGTAAACAAATCATTAATCATGGCAATAATGGTAGCAATAGACAAAGTAGAAAAAATAAAAAGCATCCTCATTGTGTACGCCTCAAGCGGCTAAAACGTCTCCTTTTTCAGAAACTAGGATTTGAAGTCTGTAGCTAATAAGTACTTTTAATACAATATCAACTTGGAAATCTTGATGAGTTCCAAATATGTGTTTTATGTAACAATATATATATATATATATATATATATATATATATATATATATATATATATATGCAATACAACCGGTATTTGTTATTGGTATGAATCTGTGTGGGTTCCTAATTGAAAATGTATTTTATAGATATATGTTTTTTAATTTTCTTATCATTTTGTTCTAGCTAAAGATGAGGCATCCTACTGAATGCTAGACATTCACCTGCTATCTCATACATTCCAACCGAAAGATCCTTTTAAGATTCTAACCGTTTATTTAAGTGCATTGGCTTTATCTCTCTTGCACTTGGTTCATCGAATATACTTGTCAGGTAGTTTTGGAAATTTTTTTTATAAGTCTGGTTACTCCTATAATTACTGGTATGTCTTATCCTAAGATTCCAATTTCTTTTTATGTTGTACTTAAGACCTTGGTATTTTTTTAATTTTCTTTCTCAGATTTGTTTAACCTAGAGGCATTGGGGACACTAACTTTTACTAAGGTTGATTTTTATCTACGTCTTGTCTCATATCACTATGTCAGGTTAAATAGCTCCATTTTCTAGGTATGTAGCTTTAGAAACTGCATAGTAATAGTGGATGATGTAGACTGATTTCCAACTTTTGTTCTTTTTTAGATATGTTTTTTCCACGACTTGCTGCTACATTCGGTCTTCAACTTTTAACATATCGTTCAGTGGAGATATTCACACACTTCATTGATATATACCCATCCTTATTTATACTAACTACATTTTCATATGCTCATATTTGCATATTTTAAAATATGTATCTATCTGTTAAATCTCCTTATACGTTTATATATATGTGGGGGGGGTGTATTCATCAACAGAGGGCTGTTTCGCCATATTACGGCTGTTTATTTTGCCTAAGTATATTCATGCTAAGATTCGAAATCCGTATGTCAGATCATTCCCAACTATGATTTATGGTTAAGAATTTTACGCCTGCACTATCATCCGACATTAAGAAAGATAACAGCACTTATACCTTTTTTTGACGGTCAACACTGTGCATAAAAATACATAATATAAAGTGTATCACTAAGTACAACAAAAGTGACTAGGACTTAATGTTAATAAAAGATTTGTCTTAATAACATGAAACCTAGGTTATTTCATGTTTCATTTTTGCTCCACTTGTTATGTTTTTTACAGTGTTGGGTGATTTTCAATAAAACGAGACGTTAGTGGATCCTATTTTCCTAATTACCCTACTCGTTTATATATATTATATTCTTCAGTCACATATTTTACTAAACTGGAAGGGTGATAACATGCCGAGCGAACTACAGACACTGATTCCCAAAAGAGGAAATAATGGAAGGATGATATCATGATAAACGATCACTTCCCTCGTCTTAAGGAAGAGTTAATATCTGGATGAGGATATCATGGCAACAGAATAGATAGTACACAACCCACTGCTACCCCTCCCCCAAAAAGGAAGAAGTAATGTAAGCATCGAAGATATATTACATGACCTCCTCCCAGAAAAAGAAAAGTTAATGTCTGAGAGGAATGTATCTTGACAAAGTTCAATATACAATACTACACCCTCCTTAAAAAAGAAGGTACTCCCTGGGAAGTTGGCTTAATCACACCAAACTTGATACTCTCAAAAGAAAATATAATAGCTGGGAAGATTACTCCCTACCATTTTCAACAAAGGAGGTAATTCTAGGGAGGATGATCTTATGACAACAAAATCTACACACTTTTAATAAAAAAAAAATACAATATTAGATTAAATCAGGGTTTTTTTTATTATTAATTAAAAATGTATAGTTAAAAAATATTTTTTATAGTTCCTGATACACAGAACATTAAATTCAAACTAATATATACTTTCTTGACTTCTGAATCAAAGTGTAGTATCGGTTTTGTTGAAAGGTGGTACAACATACTGGAGTCAGTATTTGCAATAGACGTCCAAATATATCACAAACTCTTACAAGGATTTTTGAGATAATCAACTATATTCTGAAACTACATTAACCACAATACTTATATAATTATGTTTCAGTTTTAACGAGGGTAATATAATAATAGTGTGGGGGTTGTGTTTGCACCTGACTTTCATAGAATAGACGGCAGCAATATACAACAAATAAAGTATATAACTGTGAAGTTTCCACGGTCAGGCTAGTTCTTATTAATTGGCATTATGGCAATTAATAGAGTTAAATTCATCAATAATACTAAATTTGATAAAAATCAGGAAACTTATATTTTCTTCTCAGAATTTAACTGGATTTATGGAGCTGGTTTGTCTTTTCGGTGTTTTCATTAAATCTTATTAATACAATAGAAAATAAAATATAATTAAAACGTATACATATATAAGATCTGTATTCATTTGCATGGAGTAATGACTGGATATGTGTTGGATTAATTTACACCTCTCTTCTCTGTTAGCTAACATTTCATATGTATGCATCAATAAAAGTTAATGGAAAGATGGTCTTGTATTTCTGTATGAATATGTATTTCTATGAGATGCAATTTGAGATAAATCGTCTCCTTTCAATTTGATTTGGGAAGCTGACATTTTTCATAAGTGTGAGGAAAATAAATCACTTAGTATTGGAATTACATTTTTTATTAAGCTATCAACTTTATTAACAAAATATATTGATTTAGACTTTTCTAAGTGTTCAAAATTGCCAATCTCATTGAATCTTACTTTTCATACAGAAATGTTGAAACCATTTTTTGAACATCTCATTGCAACAAGATTAAATTCAAAAAGATAAATGACTCTCAGTTTCAATTTCCATCATTTATCGTTTATCACAGACAAATAATGTAAACAAAATATCCTGCTCTTAGAAATGTATACAATTCTCTATTTTCAATTAAGTCAGACATTATGAAACGCTAAGAAACTTTTCAATTTTCGTACGTTGCAGGCAAGGATTTTAAATCTAAAATTATAAAGTTTTCTTTATCACAATTTTTCAAGTAAACTTTTATGCCAGTCCTTTGTTTGTAGGAAATATAAACCATATATTTTAATGAATGATTTGAAGATGCTTATATAAGTGTTGTTTGATTTCTATGTTTAATTACTGAATTGTGTATAACAACAAAAAGCATTTGTCACATAAATTCACACATTCATCTTTGGTCGCTTTGATAAGAAATAAGATGTGCGATTCAATAATACATTTAAAAATTTATAAAATAATTTAAAATTTTGTTTTTATTCTTCATTTCATTTTTGGTATAAAAATAGACATGAATGCCAATCTTTCTATTTCTCAGAGTTCCCTATGTAAGCTTAAAAAAGGTGAATGGTTATTAAGTTGGGAATCTATCCTTCTATTGTTAACTGCTCAGGAAATTACGATTTTTATTGCTGCTGATCATTCTATGAAAAGAAAATGCAATAACATACATATTTGCAATGAATCCAATATTTTTTCTTTAAGTTTCATTTGCATTTCCTTTTTAGCTTTTCTTCTAATGAGTTTTATTTAAGACATTAGGAGAAACTATTTAATACTGAAACAGCAGAAATATAATAGACATATACATTATTATTTAAGTTTAAAGTTTTGTGTATAGGTTGGTGTATTGTTTCTAATTGCTCACTATATTTCTTTCTATAGTGTAGACATGGGATATACGATTCCTAGAGTTCTCAAATATTTTATATTGACAGAACTAAAGACAACAATTTATATTTCCTGGGACCTTTTAATTTACTGCTGTCCTCTATATAAAATGTATCTGTTCTTATGATTTACTAAACATGCCATTTAACACATTTATGTGAAGCATCTTTGTATAGCAACTAAATAACTAAATAATTACAGGACATGTAAAATAAATCCCCCAAACGGAATAGCTTTGCACCGCTTTTATATCGCCTTTCAAAGATTGGAATCAAGATATAATGTTACTAGACCTTATGTCTAGAATCCTTATTCTAATTTTTCTTTAAGTTTTTTGCTCTCTATATTTCTTTCTATAGTGTAGGCATGGTATATACGATTCCTAGAGTTCTCAAATATTTTATTTTATGATTTTGATTCCAGACATTGTTTAAATTCCAAACTTAAGCTTAATAGGTCTTCAGAAGAAAATAAAAGAATCTAGCATAATTGGTGTATTGTGACTATGAATCAAATCCAATGCAAATCTAAAATATTGTCATATACAAAATTGTGTTCGTATTATCCTCCCCTTCAAGAAATATCCCTTTAAAATACTCCATGAAATTGAAACTTGGGGAATATTTATTAATTGATACCTAATAATTTATAGACAAAATTTCATAAAAATCAGTGTTATCTGAAAATTTACATTTTATCTTTTATCTTTTTTACATAAAACGAAATTAAACTAAATATAGCCTACATTAGTTTAAGGGAAAATTCTGTACACAGGAATCAATAAGATGTGCAAATACCTAACTTTATATAAGCAGATATGAAGTAATTTCAGCTTTGGGGTTTGTTAAATATAGCAAATCTCTAATTAATCATAAAAAATGAGAATTTATTAGAAGAATCTACTGAAAATGGATTTATTCAATTTTTTGTGCCTACAAAACACAAGTATTATTGCGGCCAAATCCATTTTGGTTTTGAACCCCGTTAATCACACGATTATTTTATTAGTTTATGTAAGTTTATGTTTAACATAAATGCAGAATATTATTTAAAAACATATAAAATCAAATAACACTGACCATTTTATTTAAAGTATCGATAAATATTCTGACGAGATTGTTTAACTTTTAAATAATATTCTGAGTCAAGATGACATTAAATCGTGAAAGTAAAAATATATACGTATTTCTTCTTTTCATAGGATCCATAAATGTTTACATTTATTTTGCTCGGCAAAAATGCTAAGAACTATTTTAAAAGTTACCAAGAGGTTCTCCATATTAAACATAGTACGTAACCAAACATTAATGTGAAAAGTAACATTTTACAACGGATTTTGTCTCATTATTGACTAAAAATTAAATTTGATTTGACTGAAATTTGGACTGAACATTGTAAAAGTGTAATCAGAAAAAAAAAAATGAATTATCCAAATTTGTTTTTAAAATGTTTATATACTTTACATTTAAATGTCTATATATGTTACATTTAGATGTCTATATGCTTTACGTTTAAATGTCTATATGAGTTATATTTAAATGTCTATATGCTTTATATTTACGAGGGGCGTGCAATAAGTAATGCCCCAGGCCCACTTTAAGTTGTCTGATCTAGCTGAAATTTTGCATGTGCAATGATTTATATCTCTACGGGTTATGTGGCAAATTATAGCTCTGAACTAATTGTGGTTTCTGTTTTACAGGTGTTTGAACTGAGTCAGGTGTGAAATGGAGCCTGTTGAATGTCGAGCAGTGATTCGGTTTTTGTATTTGAAAGGACGCACACCACAGGATACTTTTGATGAAATGAAAGAAACTTATGGTGATAATGCCCCATCATATGACCTTGTAAAACGCTGGAATCGTGAATTCAAACATGTCCGGAAGTCTGTGGAAACAGCTCCCAGACCTGGTTGCCTCCCTTCTGCCATTGATGAGGCATCTGTCCTCAAGTTGAGGCTGCCGTTTTGGAAGATCGGCACATTACTATTCGCCAAATAGCCCAAGATGTCAAGATTAGTACAGGGTCTGTGGAAACTATCATTCATGACCATTTGCATATGCATAAAGTGTCTACCAGATAGATTCCTAGGTTGCTCACACCATTACAGAAGAAAGAACGCGTTGAGTGCTCGAGGATGAATTTGGAGATGTGCCAAGAAGATAAGTCAAAGTTTTTCAAAAGACTGATTACACAGGATGAAACCTGGGTCCATCACTATGATCCAGAGACCAGAGTGGAAGCACTTGGACTCACCACTTCCAAAGAAGGCAAGGGTGCAGCCCTCCGCTGGCAAGGTCATGCTCACAATCTTCTGGGACCAGGACGGCCTAGTGATGACAGATTTCCTGGCAAAGTGCACCACAATTACAGGAGCCTATTATGCTCCACTTTTGAGGAAGTTAAGGGAAGCTATCAAAATCAAGAAGCAGAGCAAGATTAGCAAAGGTACCCTCCCCCTGCAGGACAACGCTCCAGTCCAAATTAAACAAAAACAACGAGGAAAATATGAAAGTAAAAATATGAAGTTCATTATTTGCGTGTCTCAAAAAGTTTTCGTCTCGGTTGTTGTAATGTTTATGGTGTTTCGGCTTTTTTGGTTCCTTTGGTCAAAGTTGGCAAAATTTCTGGTGATTTCTAATTGATTTCTGATGATTTCTAATTGAATTCTGGTGATTTCTAATTGAATCGTTTATTTAATCCATTGATGTAAACTATACTCTTTTTATGTTCCATTGCTTTAAATTCTTTTTTAAAGAGTAAAATGTTAAAGTAATTTGAGTTTACAAGAAAATAAATATGCAGCATTTTTCTAACTTTACTGCTAGCGATTACAACAAAAAGTATCAATACTTTCAAAAATAAATTATACAGTCTCTATTAAAGTAATTAACATTAAGACTAATAGTCAATTTTATCCTAATTCAATAATTTGTTGTTGAAGTACATTGTTTAATAATGTCAATAGTTTTACCTTATAAAACTTCAAAATTAAATATATCAAATAAAAAATATATGTGATTACACTAATACAAACGATATTATGTCATTTAAAAAGATTATTCAAGTTTATCAAAATTGGCCGGTGGGTAAAAGTTAACACAAATAAAAAATACATTTTCATAAAAACAAAACAAAAATAATGATAATGACTCCTGGAAAATGCTAGATAATACAGCTATTGCTAGCATATTTATATATTTTGATTACAGAAATTCCCCTCTGGAACAAATTACTGTATGTTTGCAACAATAGATGCCAGATACAAATTTATTATCTACCGTCTTATATAACTTTAGAACGTGGTTTTAGACACATTCATTCGTTATAATAAAATTCTACATTGCATCCTAGGAGAAACATCATCACGATCGCAAACCTCTTTAGAGGAAGTAGTTCGTATTTCTCCCTCTATACCTACAGTCCTCATACCGCTCCAGGCAACACCGGTAAAATATATACACATTATAACTATCTTTTCAAAGCAGCCTTCTTAACGTGAACATATACGCATAGACACACAATTATCTTTCCATTATCCGCTCCAAAAATAATAATTTCTCGCTCCGGAAATTCCGGCAATTCTCATTGGTTGAGCTATGAATATTCTCATATTACGGAATTCTATTCTTCTATATATAAACGAACAGTTCTTACAATTAAAGAAATGGAGTCGCCAGGACATATTATTTAGTCCGGCGATGTGCCTGAGACAAAAAACACAAACTCTGTTCTTATAACTATTGCAACAAAGACAAATAATATTTAGTGCTTATAAACATTACACAAAACAATATTAACTTCTAAAGAGAAAAAAAAACGTACACATATTAACATCTACAGTAAACTTTCACTTTCATGTTCGCTCCACCGTGTGTTCGTAAATATAATACACACCTATGTTTACGTGCTTTCTATTACGACCAGCTACTGGATTCTCTCGCTGTATATATATATATATATATATATATATATATATATATATATATATATATATATATCATATGTGAAATATCCATATTTTAAAACTTAAAATATTTTTATAGTTAACTAGATTTTATGTTTACTTTTCTGCAACACCCTTATAATACAAAAGTATAAAAATACGTAACCTTTTTAAATCCATTGATTTTTTGTTTTGTTTTTATTGCATTTCTTTGCAATGTTTAGATATTTTCCCATTTGTGCTTACGTACTTCAATTGAAAGATCTACCGGGTCTTACCGATTTTATCGCCCCATTACCTACCCTACACTTTCAACGTAACTTTCATTAGTTCGTGAACCGAATTTGGTGAAGTATTTGATTTTCATTTCTTTTACGGACTAATTCTCGAAATTGCGCACACGTTAACTTCTTTTTTATGGTGGGGGTAAATTCGTACATTAGGTCCAACTCCACAATTTTCTTTAGAATAACGCCAATGCCGATTACAAAAATCTCGTTCAAATTTTGCGGAGACAAGAACTTATAGGGATATAAAGACCTGTAATTGCACTGTAATTCACTAGGTTTGTACGCACGCACAATAAACAAATGTACTCCTCTTCTACCGACACTGCCACCCCAATTTTCTTTCTTTCTTTTTTTTTTTGCATTTGCGAGTAGCTATGCTGACAATTATTATCATGTTTAAATCTGGGGGAATTATCCCACCCCCACCCCACAAAAAAGGGGTTTGTCTACTCCGAATACCGTTCTTTGCATGGGGATGTTGGGATGTCTATTTCAAACGCCGCTCTTAACATGACAATACTCAAAGAAATGCAGTGAAAAAATCGTAATTGTTTTGTTTTACACATTAAAAAAGGACATAAAACTGGAATTTAGTTACTACTATTGGTGGAAGAGTTGAAAAGAAGAGGAAGACTTGAACAATAAACGAAAACAGCTAGGATAGCTACCACTGAGTTCGATCACTAAACAGTTCGTATACAGTGAGAATCCCTAACCTCTTTTATTTTCTATTATCATTCTAATGGAACATTTTTCATACTTTTATTAATTCATACTATATTTACGCATTCTCTTTCTCATTGCGTTTTTTTTTTTACATTCAAAAAGTATGTGCATGTTATCAACCAGAATAATCACCAGTGAAAGCCAAATTATTTTAGTATTTTAGTTTGTTCAGGAACGGCAGCAGCCATCAACAACAACCGTAGTTTACTTTTTAGTTGAGGTAAATGGGGGAGGGCAGACTTCCCCCCGGTCAACGTTGGTTAACGGGTCCTGCTAGTTTAGTAATGAATTGATTAGCAAAATATTAAGAATATGTGATAAAGATGATACGTGCAAGCCTGCAATAATAATTACAGAGAAAATATGAACTGGATGCGGAATATATTTTGCAAACTCAAAAACTGAATTAAATTGAAACAATAGCAGATGAATGCTTGCTATGTTTTGTTTTTATATGATCAACGTTTTTTTATTGCATTTTGTTTGATAATCCAAACAAATGCATGAGAAATGATAACAAGAATAATGTTTGACAGAAATAAAGTTACATTGGTTGTGAGGTGTGGTTTATGGCAACGTTAATTGTCAAATAATGCCGGATTTGATGAATTAATGAGGTTTTCTACTTTAACTCAGAGAAGAAATTAAGATCATAGAAACATCTAAATCAGAATATTTATTTTAAAAGTAATCAATAAAATTGATTTTTCTCTAAATGTGCGAAATGGTGAAAAGTCTTTTGAACAGATAACGCAGACGTGAAGTGATGGCATCACCAACACGATTAGTAAAGAGAGATTATTGAAGAGTCCATTTGTCTGGAATGAAGAAAATATTGGACAAATTTAAATTCGTTCTCAACAAATATGTAATCTAACATATTAGTTACACAAATTGTATTGGAGTAATTATATTATGAATAATTGTATTATGAATAATTGTATTATGAATAAACTAAATGGAAATAAGTGAGTAGTAACAGCTCGTAATGATAATGTTTTAAGAAATTCAAAGAATGAAAAATTTTACCTTTTTCAAAAATATCTTTTACTTATCAATCTGTTCAAATAAAAAAGAATTATGTTTTTAAAAACATTTCTAACATTTTTTTCATCAAAATTTAAAAGTAAAACTGATTTTTAAGCAAAACAAAAGCAACAATATATATTAACAGTTAGAATATTAAAGTTTTAATAAAAAAGTTCAAAACAAAAATTTATGTGTTGCTTTTTAATATTTAGTTAAGGACAAACGCATATTCACAAAAATAATTAATGAATTTTAAAAAGCACGACTTTTTTTAGAACTTCTGTATAAGAAAACAATTACAAAATTAAGAAGTCAAACGCTAAAAAAGCTAGTAATATAACGGTTGTTTATAAAGAATTGTACTATTTAGTATGCGTCATATAAAAGATACTGAAATTTCAGAAAATCTGCAAGGAATATTAAAAAGGATGAATAGAATCTCTTTTTCTAGAAATGAAAATGCTATTTGGTATTATTTATTATCATATAATACATTGTATAATTAAAATAACATACATTGTTATTATTACGTTATTATTTTCAATTTTTGTTATGCTGATGTGAGATGTTTCATAAATAACTTTTAAATTTTGTCTGTTGTCATTTTGTTTGTGCTGTCCGCTAAGATTAAGTCATCATCAATTGATTCCCACCATCTCTTAGGCTCTGGGCTATGAATTTCGATATGGTACACACTTTGGAGTATTTAGGTCACTGGCGGAATCTATTAAGATATAATTTCAGATATAATTGTCGTTTCGTCATCGACAACCTCAAACAGCCATACAATCATGCTTGTGAGATGAAGACGATGACAAGGGGTGTATAATACTTTGCAAATTGGGGTCTGTCAAGAAGTTTTCTATGCAAGCTCCACCAAGCAAGTATTTTAAAGCTAAAAATTGTGACATGAAATATATACAAATTGAACTTTCTGAAGTAATTCATATTCATGAATCACTCAATTGATTAAACTTGGTCAAAAGATGGGTATTCTTTTTATCCATCTTGATTTTGCATCAATATGGTTGTAGTGTGTTTATATGAATTGAAATAATCATTATCAGATTAATCAAAGTTGATGAATAGTTAAACTGAACAAGTGTTAACACTTGCGATTACATGGGCATTATTTTCTTTGAAAGGTACAAGTATCCACATCACTGCTTAGAAGTTAAGTGTGTATATATGCACGACAATACTCATTTTAATGTATCTAATGTTACCTGTATATTTTTAGTGTTGAAAAGTTTACAGTGGGAATGATTACTATCGAGTGTTATAGAAAATCTATAACTAACTGTAAAAATGAAACGATATGAAAGTGGCAAAAATATAAGAGGAATGCAGAAGTATGGAGAGAGAAAAGCAGAATATATCAAATTAAACTTGCGTGTAAAAGCAGGTTCAGTTTCAGTGGATAAATTAATACTGGCTGTTATTTAAAAAATGTCAAATATATCAATATGCACAACAACTTATTATGTACATTTTTTCTATAATAAATGTTCAAATAATTTTAATAATTACTTGAACTGACACTTTTTATAATAAATCTCATAATTTATATAAAATATCTTTGAACTACTTAAAAATTGAAATAAGCTTTGTTCAACACTTGTTTTTATTATTTGAAATTTGACAAAAATTGAATATTGCTTTAAATGATCAAGCAAACTCCAGTTATTGAGTTTTATGTGAATTGAATAATAGATTGAAGATGATGAGAATAAACAAATAGCATTTATGGATCAGCTGTTTTTGAAATTCGAGAAAACTGTTGAAAACTCTTCGTCCTCTTTAATGCAATGCGAAAGCAAAATTTATAAGATTACTATCTTATGTCAAAGTTAATCAACATCAATAATTCATCGCCAGCATCTAAGATTTTAATCTCGTCTTGTTTTATTTCATCAATGTTAATATCTACAATCAAGCATCTTAAGTTTTCATGTAATCTATTTATGATCACGGATCTGCTTCCACTATCACTCCGGCACCTATTTTCTTGGTTACTGTAACAACCTTCCATTAATGTTTGGTAGTGTGAATCTCTACATAAACACTGATAGTATAAAACCAAAAACAACTCAAATTCATTTTGCACTGCTTTTCATGATTTTTCAAATTCAGAACTAATTTACTAATTTGTAAGTTGTAATAATAACTTATGTCTTATTTTACACATAACATTGGTTTCATTAGGATTTCTCTTTGAATGTGGTAAAAGCGGCTCAATTTACAACTCACATTTATTTTGTACGAGCATTTCAGCCCGGCGTTGCCCGGGTGTTTGGAGGTGTGTGTTGAAAAAAAAAAGTGCTCGTAGGAAGGCAGGCTCGAACCCGTACTGCGAAGGAGGAAAAGAATGTGAAAAAACGTGGCGTCTTTGCTGTTACGACCACCATCAAACCGAAAGTGACATAGGTTTAAATTAAGGCTAGACAATCGAAAAGAGGGGATGACTTTCGAAAATACCGGCGAAAAAAGCGACCCCTCCCTGTAGAAAAATACCCAGTTGAGGGTGAGGAAATTAATGTTTTTAGCCAATTTTTCGGTATTTATCGTCTGAAAGGTCGAACTTTAAAACGATACTGATCTTGGTAAAATTCGTCGCCTCTGTCGAAAGTTTTAGGCAAGCATGCAAACATTCAAACATTCATACATTTATATATTGGTAACTCAAGCCAATTAAAAATCTTGCCTTATCTCTGAAGTTATTGCGTAGTGAAAGGTACACACACACTTTTACAGATATACTAGCATTTCAGCCCGGCGTTGGCCGCGTGTTTGGGGGTGTATGCTGACCAAAAAAAAACACAAAAAAAAAAGGTCAATTTTTTTAACTTTGACCCCTATTATGGCCACGTAAAATGTATTGTTTTGGGCTTTAATCAAGTTATTAAGTTAGATCCATGTCCAAGAATCCTATATCTAAAATTTCAAGTGTTTAAACCCAAAATTGTCGGAGGAGTTTGGTAGAGTTCTCAAAGGTCAAATCGTTGAACTTTGACCCCTTAACAGCCAAATTTCTGGCCGAAAAGCGATCACATAGATTTTCCCAAATCTCAGTACTCTGTATATCAAATTTCGAGTATGTAGACTGAAAATTAACAGAGTTATTGCGAAGGAAAATGTACACAGACACACACACACACACACACACACACAAACACCACACACTTTCACAGATATATAGACTAGCATGGGTGCCCGGTGTTGCGTGGTGTTTAGAGGTGTATGCTGAGCAAAAAATAAAAATTGAAAAAAACGGTCAACTTTTTTAACTTTGACCCCTATTATGACCCATTAACATTTATTGTTTTGGGCTCAAATCAAGTTATTAAGTTAGACCCATGTCGAAGGAACCTATATCTAAAATTTCAAGTGTTTAAAGCCAAAACTGTCGGAGGAGTTTGGTAGAGTTCTCAAAGGTCAAATCGTTGAACTTTGACCCCGTAACAGCCAAATTTCCGGCCGAAAACCAATCACATCATTTTTTTCAAATCTCAGTACTCTGTATGTCAAATTTCGAGTCTGTAGACTAAAAATTGACAGAGTTATTGCGTAGGGAAATGTGCACAGACATACAGACAGACAGACACACAGACACGTTCACTTTTATAGATATATAGACTAGCAGTTCCGCCGGGCTTTGTTCATAAGGTTATGTGCATATGTATATATTAAAAAGTGTGAATATGTAAAGTAACGCCTTTCTGTATAATAGTCTTCCTTAACTACCATAGAGAAAAGACAGACAGACATTTTCACTTTTATAGATATATAAATAGATAGACAGATTGGATGCAATATATAGTAATGATTTGAAAAATATTAAAAAAAGACTCATGCGCCACCACCGAGAATCGAAACCAAAACGTTCAGCTCACGATTTATTTTACCTCTGCCGTCAATGACTGGGCTATGAAAACATGTTTACTGCAAGACTAAACATTAAAACATGAACCAATAGTTACTAAGTTATGCATTCGTAATGCCGGCGTTCGACTTTCACCTGGCAAATATCATATTTGTTTTAATTTTCACACTTTTGCCCCGATTTTTCCGGGCTAAAACCCAAAAGTTTTGCACGGATTCAAATACCTTATATATAGAGTTTCATGTCTGTAGACCAAAAACTCTAGGAAGAGTTTGGTAGGCAAAATTTGTTAAACAAAAATATATACGTACTAGCATTTCAGCCCGACGTTACCCGGGTGTTTGGATGTGTGTGTTGAGCAAAAAAAAAAAAAAAGAAAAAAAAGTGGTACTAGGAAGGCAGGCTCGAACCCGTACTGCGAAGGAGGAAAAGAGCCAAAGAAAAAAACTGATGTCTTTGCTGTTACGACCACCGCCAAACCGGAAGTGACGTAGGTTTTAATTAAGGCTAGACAATCGAAAGGATAGGATGACTTTCGAAAATATCGGCGAAAAAAGCGACCCCCCCTCTGTAGAAAAGTGCCCAGTTGAAGTTCAAAATGATACTGATCTTGTCAAAATCCGTTGCCTTGTCGAAAGTTTTAGGCAGACATGCAAACATATATATGCATACATTTATATATTGGTAACTAAAAATTTTCTACCCAAACCGATTAAAAAGCTTGCCCTATCTCTGAATACCCTTCATGTAAAATTTCAAATGTTTACACCAGAAATTGTCTGAGTAATTTGGTAGAAACCTCAGTAGTTAAACTTTTTAAAAGTTTACCCCCATTATGACCCCTTACCATTTATTGTTTTGGGCTCAAATCAAGTTATTAAGTTTGATCGATGTTCAAGGAACCTCTATCTAAAATTTTAATTGTTTATACCCAAATTTGTTATAGGAGTTTGGTAGAGTTCTCAAAGATCAAATCGTTGAACTTTGACCCCTTAACAGCCAAATTTCTGGTGGCAAGCGAATTACAAAGATTTTCCCAAATCTCAGTACCCTGTATATCAAATTTCGAGTCTGTAGACTTAAAATTGACAGAGTTATTGCGTGGGAAAATGTACACACACAGACACACAGACACGTCCACTTTTATAGATGTACTAGCATTTCAGCCCGGCGTTGGCCGGGTGTTTGGATGTGTGTGTTGAGCAAAAAAAAAGTGGTAGTAGAAATGCAGGCTGGAACCTGCACCGCGAAGGACGAAAAGAACGGGGAAAAAAACCTTATATCTTTGTCGTTACGACCACCGCCAAACCGGAAGTGACATAGGTATTAATTAAGGCTAGACAATAGAAAAGAGAGTATGACTTTCAAAAATATCGGCGAAAAAACCGACCCTCCGCGTGTAGAAAAGTGCCTAGTTGAAGGTGAAGATATTAATGTTTTTATCCAATTTTTCAATATTTGTCGTTTGAATCATTTATCGGTGCTTTAAAGCAGTTTTAAACACTCTTTATTTCATCCCAAATATTGACTTTTTATGAATTGTAAGAATTCAAGATGGCGAAAAATGCCCCTACCGCTCTTCTTCTTCGTGAGGAAGGAGCTCCGTTTTCAGATTGGTTTTCATGCACATTTTTGTAGACTGAACCGCCCAAAAATAGAAAATAAAATATTCAACAAAATCGAAAAGTGGTCGAAAACAAATATATAACATTTAAAATAGAAAATCGTTCCCCGTAAGTTTTTTTTTTTTTTTGGGGGGGGGGGGTAGTGACTGGGTTCTCTTCCCCCCCCTCTCTCTCTCTCTCTCTCTCTCTCTATATATATATATATATATATATATATATTTATTTATTTATATAATATATATATATATATATTTATTTATTTATATAATATATATATATATATATTTATTTATTTATATAATATATATATATAATATGATATTTATTTATTTATATAATATATATATATAATATGATATATATTTATTTATATAATATATATATATATAATATGATATATATTTATTTATATAATATATATATAATATGATATATATATTTATATTTATTTATATAATATAATATATATATAATATGATATATATTTATATTTATTTATATAATATATATATATAATATGATATATATTTATTTATATAATATAATATATATAATATGATATATATTTATTTATATAATATAATATATATAATATGATATATATTTATTTATATAATACAATATATATATAATATGATATATATTTATATTTATTTATATAATATAATATATATATATAATATGATATATATTTATATTTATTTATATAATATATATATATATAATATGATATATATTTATATTTATTTATATAATATATATATATATAATATGATATATATTTATATTTATTTATATAATATATATATAATATGATACATATTTATATTTATTTATATAATATATATATATAATATGATATATATTTATATTTATTTATATAATATAGTATATATTATATGATATATATATATTTATTTATATAATATATATATATAATATGATATATATATATATTTATTTATATAATATATATATATATGATATATATATATATTTATTTATATAATATATATATATGATATATATATATATTTATTTATATAATATATATATATGATATATATATTTATTTATATAATATATATATATGATATATATATTTATTTATATAATATATATATATATATATATATATATATATATATATATATATATATATATATATATATATATATATATATATATATATATATACTGTGCCACGCAAAAGTATTGGATACATTACATTTTTTTTCATAACTTTAATTAAGGTTCAAGATTTTACCTAAAATTTTGTCAGTATATTCCTATTACTAATTAACTAATATTTGGGATAGTAATTACAAAATTAAAGTTTAGAAAGCTTATATTAAAGGAAAAATATAAATCAACTAACGCAAAAGTATTGGTTACATTAATTTAATATTTGGTTGCATAGCCTTTATTACGTTCAACAGCTTCCAATCGCTTTCTATAGTTACACACATGTTTTTTGCAAAGATATGCAGGTATTTTGTGCCGTTCTTCTTTGCAGAACTGTTCTAGTTGTTGAATATTTTGTGGATTCCTCTTGTGAACATTGGTCTTCAATATTTTCCAAAAATTTTCAATTGGGTTTAGGTCTGGAGACTGACTGGACCAAATAAGACCGTCAATCCCGTTATTTCTAAGCCATTCTTTGGTTAGTTTGGCAGTATGCTTTGAATCATTGTCCTGCTAAAACACGAAATTGCTATTATGTCCCAACAAGATTTCTGGAGGTTTTTCTCCAAAATCTCCCTGTACATACGTCCATTCATTCTACCATTAATGATTTCTAGTTCACCAGTACCTTTGGATAAAAAACACCCCCATACTGTAATCGGACCACCGCCAAACTTTACCGTAGGAATAGTATTCTTTTTGTTATAGGCGGTGCCATTTTTACGCCATACATGTGTTACTGTGTTTCTTCCAAAGATTATATATATATATATATATATATATATATATATATATATATATATATATATATATATATATATATATATATATATATGGATAGATATCTCAGAAAACTGATTTTGTGTGGGGATATCTTACCTTTTATGGTACTAGTACGGAACAACACAAGAAATTGCTTATGCAGAGAAATATTGTGCTATTTTTTAAAATAATAGTTTTAATTCTTTTAGAATATTTGCGTGAATTTTCAAAGAAGGTACAATAATGAAGAACGTAGGTGAACGGTGCAACATTTCATAAAAAGCGAAAAAAAAAAAAGGAAGAGGAAGCAAAAAAAAAAAATAATAAGGAGGCGCTGTTGAAATTCATACGGCCAAAATTTTTGCTTTCAGAGGGCGAAAATCATGCTGAGACGAAGATAAAGTTGATCTTGCTAACGTTGATACTCTTACTTCGGAAGTTTACATTTACGGCGTTGATACATCAAAAACTGTCAATGATGATGACGCACGTGAAGTTGAAGAATTGGATAAACAGCCACTAGTTGGCGTTAAAACATATACTGCAACTGATTTTACAGATGTTGGTGTATGGCCTGTTTTGATTAACCATGAAATTTACGCTATGCTTGTCTGGCAGGGATCTGCTGCTGTGCAACACCTCGATCATGAATACAAAGAAGTAGCGCAACCAGAAACGAAAAAAAGGTGACGTTAGAAAACTAACAAAAAACTGGTTCCATCCGATTTTGCAGAACGGTGAGAAAAGTTTGCAAGCATGGATAGTGTATTCTCTTTACAGACAAGCCTTATTCTGTTTTTGCTGCAGACGGTTTTCAACTGGACTGTTGAGTTTTTCTGCTGATGTGGGTTTTATGAAAAGAAATTAAATCCAAAAATATATGAAGACGAAGCAAGCACATATCACACTCAGGCGTTTCTCAACTGGAAGGATCTAGAGATCCGACTTGCTGAAGGAAAGGTAATTGACGAAGTAGAGCAAGATCTTATTGAAATATCTGTTCACATTAATTTTTGCATGTTAGAACAATCAGATAAGCAGGAAGCAAGGTGGGAATTGCAAAGTCTAGCAGATTGAGATACTTGTCGAGTTAGTGTTATGAATCAGAGTACATTCCATTACATTACTTGTAAAACAAGCACAGCAATGCAACATTGTGGTGATGGGAAAGGAGTTGAAACTTGATTGATAGAGCAAGACATATTAGATTGGAGATTCTTTTTTTTTGGACCTTGCCAGATAAGACAGACTTGTGGTAGATGCACCAGCCCATATGCATGAGCAAATTGTGGCTTTGTAGAGAGGTAAAATACTGCTAGCTGTAAGTATTTTTCTATCTCGATAGAGAGAGCCCATTTACTTTGCAGCAACATTTCCAATTTGATCTATTTATTTGTTCCAATTCATGTTCTCTGTGAATGGACAGCCGAGAACTTTGAATGCTGAAGGTAGAGAATTATTAGCCATTCCAATCAGTGGTCCAGAAGTTTTCTTGTAATTGGTGAAGAAAGAAGCCTTTTCTTAGTTGCCATCCATTTATATCCCTATTTCACTACAGACTGGATGTCATTTTTTTCTAAAGTTTAATACACTGCGTTTGCATATATATACATTCGTTTTACCCACATGTCTGGTATAGTGTGTGGTGATATCTACCAACTTAATAAGTTGATCAGTATTCTCGAGTGGGTTATGGGCATTAGTCACAAAAGCTTCAAGTAATATAATCAATAAGTAGTCCGTCTAGCTGATCTTCACAAGATAAGAGACAGGTCGGGAAAGTGACACTATATCCACGGTTGCCAAATATGTCTGTATAGCTTGTGAAATCTAGTCAATTATCGTGATGACATTAAAATCATATATTGTATATTCACAAAATTATGTTTACATTCTATGTGTCAGGTTAAAATAAACTTACCAAATATGTATAGGAATCTTGGAGGCGAGGTTCAATAAATGTTTGGAATAAATAATTTTTCAAATTAATGTAATTTTTAAGCAGTTTAAATGGCTTATTTTCAGTAATATTACTAGGGAATATTTTATTTACACAAAAAAAATTATTCCAGAAATTTTTTTTTACAGAATTAACAAAACGCCTACAGTTCATGGTTTCATACCAAAATAATACTTTATAATTCTACGTTGGTTTATTATGCAGTAAAGATTGCATAATACTGTGAAGACAATCTAAAGAGAAGAAAACAGATTTATATCTTAATGAAAGCATTAAAAGCTTTGTCTAATGGAGCCTGTAAAATGTAACAGTTATATTTTAAAAGATATATTGCATATGTCATTTGCAAAATAATTACGTTTGTTGAATATCTATAGATAAATGATAACTATTAAAATGAAGAGTTTCCTCTTTCTTAACGTAAATATATTCATCATTCTTTGTAGTCTTTAAAAAGGATTTTGCATATTTTTGTCTTCAAATTTGTCATCGAACTTTATGGCACAAAATGTTTTAAAATTATTTTAAAACTAAAAGTTTTAGGCACTTATATGTAGCTTTTCGTTTTAAATACTAACTTTAGTCTTACTTATTATTTATTCTTACTTCCGCACTTTATTAATAATGAGCATTTTTAGTTTAATTACTTTCTACCTTAATATTTATTCTTGCTTTATTCTACCTTAATATTTATTCTTGCTCTGTCGTAAAATATATTTAAATTACATTAGGGAAATGCGAGCATGAAAAGTAATATGGTTAAGCTTAAACATGGGAAAAGTAAAGGACTAGTTGTTAAAACTGGAAAAGAAAAGGACAAGATATTCTAGTAAGAAATATAATAAATTTATAACTTAAAATATTGCCGCATTAAGAATTGATTATATAATGTTATAAATTGAATTTTAAAAAATGTATTGTAATCCATGATTTTTCTATTGTAATCCATGATTTTTCCAGGCTTCCAATAAATTCAATTGTTCTTTGTTTAATTTCAGTCTTATTTTTTTACCTCCATAAACACATATGTAATAACAATGTACGGCACTTTCAATAAAATCCCCCTAATTATCTCCCTTTCATACTTTCATTCTCTCTGTTTGACATGTTACTTTTCTTTTCGCGACAGCAGTGAATTGGTAACAACAGTAGTTTCTGAAGCGACGTGGTTGCTATGGAAACCAATCATAAAAAACGTTGCTCACTTCATTACATATTTTTTGTTTTACTGAACGAAAATTGAATTTCTTTTTCTCACAATATAGCTGAGAAGGTGATCTATAAACTGTAATAATTGTTTGAAATTAAGTCGAAAAATGAGTGAGCGGTGAAGGTTTAAAACAGTTCTAAATGACTAAAATTGTCACTTAACCATATATTCAAACATTACCTTGCTTGAATGATATATTTTAATTTATGCAGACTTCGTATTCAGTTCTCTATTGATTATTATATTATACCCTATATTTATAGTAGTGATTTCAAAAGTAAAAATAAAGTATGATTTGGGTGCCATTTTTATTTTTGAACAGATAAAAAATAAAATAAAGTAACACAACGTTTTTGCTTTTTGCCGATCCATACCCACGAACAAACCCTAAGTATAAAAGTTGTTGGATCTTGCCATGGAGCTTTGTTTTTAATTGCATCCTTGGACAGAGAGACATAAAGAAATTGCACAAATATATCGATTATGTACATAGTTTAGTATTTCTATATACATATATTATTTCAATATTTAAAATAGATATTTTTCATTTTTAACCTTAACGAATAAAGCATTTTAGTTGCTTTCTCCCATTATATGAGCTATGGAGTCAGTTGTGCTGTGTCTTCTTAAATTAGTACGGGTATTTATTTTTCATTTCAATATGAGCCTTCAAAATAATGTGTTTTGCTGTACATGATTCATAATCTCTTCAATTTTCGCTCCACTTATTTGATGTGGTTTGCATTCGTTTCAAAAATAGTTACACCTTTTTTTCTTTTCTATTGCAGGTGAGAATCTTTGTTAAGCAAGCTGTCACGTGTATAGAAATTGTCTTTGCAGCTGCCAATAGCAATTCGTGAGTGAAAAAAAGATTGGTTTTCTTGTTAATGTTGTTGTTGTTGTTATTATTATTATAATTATTATTATTATTACTTTAAAGAACAAAAAGACAGGAAGTGGCAACAAGGAAATGGCAGTGAATATTTCAGAAACAAAGAAAACATGTTATTAACTTTAAGAAAATACTGAAAAATTGTTTTATTTTATATTGTTTATTATTTTTATGAAGAGTTAGACATGTTGTCAATGAGATTCAGCGAAGCAATTTTCATGAAACATTTTTTTAATTATATCTACATATTAGGTTGATGCGCGTATGCAAGTTGAAAAATTGTTTCTCATTTTTCTATGCTATTAAAGCAAGCTTTGGTGCAAAAAAAAAAAGACAAAAACAAAACACACACATAAAAAAGTTATTAAGTTGGTGCAAAAATAATGTCGTTTTTTACTTCAAGCTTAACATCAAAAACGACATTATTTTTGCACCGACCTAATATTTTGTTTCATATGCACATATTTTTTATACAAAACATAAATCCTGTGTATCGCTTTATTGCAGGTCATTATTGTTTAATTTTGAATTTGCTATGAAACAGAGAAGTGAAAGTTGGTACACTGGAAGAGCATAACAAGTAGCCTTATTTCCCTGATTTTTGTGGAATTTGAACAAATATTTTGAAAGTTATGCTAATTTGTCTATATTCTGGTAATTTTAAGTGTGTATCACTTGATTTCTGAGTCCATATTAGCATTTATGCAACAGATTCACCGTGTTTAGATATCCAACCAGCACAAAAAATATGCATCCAAGGCAATTGTATAGCATGTGGTTACATGATTTTGCTACGATATATTGTAGGCGATGTGCACCATTTTGATGTATGATCTACCAAGTTTCTTTGATCCTGGATATGACCTTAAACTATATCCGATGGTGAGGCCCTCAGCATTCCCTGGAGTGGTAGTATCTGTTAGGGTCCCAACTATGGGTTAAATAGAAACCGATTTGAAGAAAATATATTCTATTAAAATATTTTTCTTCAAAATAACTGGATTTAGCATTAAATAACCTGAAAAGGGTTGATATGCTGTAAAACAAAAACAACCAACCAAGGTTCTTAGATTAAAACCATTTAGTGTACATGAGTCTGATCTCTAGAGTACGTTGAATTCAACTGATGCCTTGAAAATCTCGAATTTTATTATTGCTTGTAACTTTCAATATTTTGCCAAGAGTTGCCCTTCACACCTGGTCAATAGGCTTATTCATTTAATAACCAGATTCAGTTAATCCTACAATTACTTTAAGTTCTGAACAGGTTCTTTTGTTGCACATCCAAAAACCAAATAAATTCACCCAAAATCTTCACCACTACGCTGGTCTCCTCAGATAAATAAGATATTAAAAAATTCTATAAATATATTCTTGCTGATTATTACAAAACATTATTGTGTTTCTTTATGATCATCCTACCATGAATAAAGTGCGAACATTGACTCTTAAAATCTCAATAAAAAACAGGAAAGTTTGTTTTGTTTTTTTTTTGTTTTGTTTTTTTACTTATTATGTAATGTAATTGTTTTCACCATATTACCTCCATACGTTGAGTTCCTATTGGCAGAAACATAATTTATTAGTTTAAAAATTGGATATCCTGCAAACTTTATTTCGAAACTTTATGCACCAAACGTCAAAATAATAAAGATTTTGCCTTGCTGGAGACTCACAAAGAAGTAAATTACTGAATTGTTTGCTTTATTTACGATATTTTTTAAAAATTAAATAAATGCTAAAACGTAGATGGACAGCTGAAATGGAAATACATTCTTTTCTTCTATCAATAGCAAAGAACAAAAGCAGTAAATGGTGCCAAACGTTTTATTCGAACTTTTACAAGTGTTGGTGAATTCAGCCAATTAAACTAAGTCGTTATTTCACTCTTTCGTTAGAAACTGCCAATGATTGTTAATCTTCAATACTTTAGTTGAAGACATATTAAGACATTTACAAAATGATTCTAAATAGTTCTAAGAAAGTTTTTACAAATAACATTAATGTTTTTCCTTGAAACATTTTAAAATGTCACTAGATATCTAATGATTATTAGCAAAATGAACGATAAGAATTTCTTTAAAAAAATCGATTAACAATAAAAAAAACTTTTTGGCAGAAAAATTTAAAACATACATTTTGATATACATAAAGATTTTCCAAATATTTCCATGATGTGTTTAGGTGGATCAATAGGTGTGTCAGAAACCGACCTTACGAATGCGTGAAAAAATATTGAATAATTTGACCTCCTTTCTTTCCAAACTTATAACTACTTGAAAAATGCAATTCAAACCCTAATTTTTTTTCAATTAAAGGAGCAAAGACCGAATTAAAAAAAATAACAGGTTTAATAGCAAATTATGCAATATTTGTTTTTTAAATCGGTTTTCTTTAAAATCACTTACCTATAAAAATTACTAATCAATGTGTAGTTCCATTCTTCATTGCTAAGAATTTATCCATATTTATATTTTAAAATCCATTTATTTTTTAAATAAAAGAATTTTTAAAACGCCTATTTGAAAAACGCGCCATGACGCAAGTATTTTACGTTTTTATTCAAAACCGGAAGTAGTTTTTTTTTATTGTTTTGAACTACGGATGGACATGAGGGAAGTAAAAACAACACGTTCACGTTAGTCGTCTAGCCTTGTCCGTGAAAAATATGTGTTCCCATAGTTTAATAATAGTCAAATTTTACTTATAAGATTTTGCCTGTAAAAAGAAGACACTCATGGAACTTTTTTTTTCTTTTCTCAAAGAAATACATAAATTTTTGATTTATTATATTTTCATTCTTTTTTGTCGAGTGAATTTTTTTTAAATATCTAAAAAAAAGAAAACATTAAATAAAAAAATTGTCGTCATCGTTCATTACTTACTGGACAATATAAGCAGAACATAGGCTTCCAATTAAAAAAGAAGTCAGTGTGGTTTTAAAAAAGGTTTTTCACTTTGAATTTTACAGGTAAATTTCTAAAAAAACACTTTTTTTTTGTTTTAACTTACAATATATTATTTATTGATCTTTTATCTTCAATTTGTGATATATAAAACTTTGGTACATAAATTAATTATTAAAATTTTGATAGACATTTCAAAATGGGGGGTGGTGAAGTTAAAAAAAACGTTCGTCTAAAATATTATATTCGGTTTAGCATCGCATTTCACATTGACCCTGAAAATATCGTAAAAAATTAAGCAATAGACAAATGTTGATAAATTTTTAAAGTTTAAAAATTGAAAAAAAAAATTAACTCGTAAAATTCAATTGATTTCATTACGTACAAAAATGGCTGCATGAAGGCGTGCCGGTACTTTGTAAACACTGTTTTTTTTTAATAAAAAATAATATTTCTATTATATTTTAAACTACTTTAATAGTTTATTTTGGAAGTATATTCCATAAAGAAAATAAACAACCCACTTTTAAAAGAGAAATTACGAGATTTTTTTATATTTTATTCGCAGTTTCGTGTTAGGGGGTGTCAAAAATTCCCCTAAAATTCTGATACACCTAGTGGATCAGAAGCAAAATCATTTACATTTTACTGATTATTATTCTTTTTATAATATTTACTTATTTTTATATGTGAAATCTAGTGCTAAATGGATAATCTTGTTAAGTGTAATTTATTCTGATAACTAGATTATGGGGCTGGCGTTGACAAGTCGAAACATATTACAAAACGAAAGATTTAGTCACATACTATTTAAGATATACCGAATATCCTAATTTTCGTTACAATTCGCTGAAAGTGGGTCACATGTAGGTACTATGGAAACATAAAACACGGCTATCTTCATCTATAAAAATCAACTGGAAATAACTTTTATAGCTTACATAAATAAAGCTTACTTCCGTTTTTAAGAGCAATAATTAAAGTAATAATTAAAAATAAATTAAAAATAAATTAAATTAATATAAATTATATGAATCAACTTTAAATAATATTTGTAAATAGAAAAATTAAATTTGATTTAAACTTTGCTATTTTGATTTAAACTTTGCGGTTTGTAAATGAAACGAGGGGGATGAAAAGAAGAACGCTATAGTTTTTAATATATTTTTGGAATAGATAAAAAATAATGCTCCTCTTCATCTTCCATTTACAAACCACAAAATGGAAATTAAAATAATCCAAATTTGTATATAAATTAAAATAAAAAACTGAATGAATTTCTAAAATTGTAGCAAACTTAGAACAAGATTTTAAACGATTTTTCTTATATGCAGTGAATCACAAAAGTAAGTACACCCCTCACATTTCTACAGATATTTACGTATATCTCTTCATGAAATAACACTGACAGAATGACACTTTGATACAATGAAAAGTAGTCTGTGTGCAGCATATATAACAGAGTTAATTTATTTTCCTCTCAAAATAATTCAAAATGTAACCATTAAAAGCTAAACCTCTTCCAACAAAAAGTGAGTACACCTATAAGAAACTACACAGGTAAATATTCAAATTGAATACCGCTTGTTATTTTTCCACGAAAATACCATTGACTCATTAGTGTTACTAAACCCATTGGTGCATAGGAAGCAGGTATGTTCAAATTAATGGTGCAGCTCTCACTCTATCACTCAAACTGGTCATTGACAGTCTCAACATGCCAAAGAATTATCTGAGAATCTTTCATACTGGTAACTGACAGCTCCAACATGCATACAAAGGGCGTATTGTTGCACTACATGAAGATGGCCAAGGCTACAAGAAGATTGTCAACATCCTGAAACTGAGCTGCAGAACAGTGGTTTAGATCGCCCAGCATTTTAAAAGAGCAAGGTTCACTCAGAAGAAGCCTCAGGTAGGTCGTACAAAGAAGCATCCAAACACTTTCTTTGAAAGATCAGCATAGGACTGTTGTCAGCATTGCTGCAGAGACTGAGGAGGTTGGGAGTAAACCTGTTAGTGTTCAGACCATACACTGTACTCTACAGCAAATTGGTATGCATGGCTGTCACCCCAGGAGGAAGACTCTTCTGAAGACGATACACAAGAAAACCTGCAAACAGTTTGCTGAAGATATGTTGACAAAGATTACAGGAACCTTGTCCAATGGTCTGTTGAGATAGAGATTAATTTATTTGGTTCCAATAGCTTCAAGCATGTGTGGTGGCGACTAGGCGAGGAGTACAAATATAAGTGTGCCATGCATACAGCCAAGCATGGTGATGGGAATCTCATGGTCTAGGGCTGTATGAGTGTTGCAGCTGTTGGAGAATTACATTTCATTAAGAGAAATATGAATACCAAAATATACTATGAAATAGTGCAGCAGAGCATAATCCTCTTCCTCCAGAAACTGGGTCACAAGGCCGTGTTCCAGCATGCAATAAACACATCTCCAAGACGACCAGCGCTTTGCTGATGAGGCTGAGGGTAAAGGTGATGAACTGGCCAAGCATGTCTCATGACTTGAACCCAATAGAACATCTCTGAAGTAGAAGGTGGTGGCGAGCAAAGTCTCAAATATCCACCAGCTCTGTGACATCCTCATGGAGAAGTAGAAGAGCATTCTAATGGTTACCTGGGAAATTCAATAAACTCCATATCCAGGAGAGTAAATGCAGTTCTGGATAATGATGGTGGCCACACAAAATATTGACAGTTTACATAGTGTATGTTAATATTGACAACTTTCCATAAGGTGTGTACTCACTTTTTTGGCAGGAGTTTACCTTTTAATGACTATATTTGGAGTTATATATTGAGTTATTTTGAGCGTAGAATAAATTCTGTTATATAATCTGCACACAGACTACTTTTCATTGTGTCAAAGTGTCAATTTGTCAGTGTTGTCCCATGAAGAGATATACTTAAATATCTGCAGAAATGTGAGGGATGTACTCACTTTGGTGATACACCGTATATTTACGTATACATATATGTATATATATATATATATAGAGAGAGAGACAGACAGACAGATAGACAGACAGACAGAGATATATGTAAATGGTACATTACCTCTTATATATACACACATATATACAGGGTGGAATGATAAAAATGTTCCCGTAAAGAAAACAACACTACAGCTTTATTTCAAAACTTTTATTTAAAAAATCAATTCAGGTAACCTGATTATGTAGTAGAGCTAACATCTATTCTATGTAGCCGCATTCAGCCTCAATCACTGACTCAATACGGGTTTGGAACTGGGAGCATGCCTTTTCACAAGCGCTGGCAGGAGCTCAGTGAATACTCTGAGGATGGGAGCGATCAGGGTGGTTTTGGTATTGTGAGAGTTTATGTTGGTGATGTTCTTAACGTATGACCAAACGAAGTAGTCCAGCTGCTTCAGGTTGGGGGAGGAGAGGGAACCGTTGAGAGAAAGGTGCAAAGTCGTAGCACTCCCTCTGAAGCCAAGACTGGGTTTCCTTGGACTTGTGGGCCGGTACCGAGTCCTGCTGCCACACCCAGGGTCAGCCAGCGGCCACCTGATTGAACCAGAGAGTCACCACCCTCTTCAGCACATCCAGGTACATTTTGGTGTTGACTTTTAAGCCGACTTTGAAGACGTGAGGTGGAATAATGTGGCCCTCACTTGAAACCACACAAAAGACTATAACTGTTTGTCGTCTGATGTGTTGAGCTACGCCCTCACACATTGAACTGTCCGGATTTGCATTTTGAGGGTGCTGCCAATGGTTCTGTTGTCATAACTTGGATCAGTAGAGATAATGAGATGTACAGTGGCCATTCTCTGATCTCATTCGTTGAACATTGTGTCACTTTCAGACAGGATACAAGGCTCCTATCACTCTTGCGAGTTGTACATAACTGACCAACTAGTAGATGGTCTGCTAAAAAAAGAAAATTGGTTTTCATTAAACGGAAATGAGTTTATGTCGTTTTATCTGGTGCCACAATTTTATCGTTCCACCCTATATATATATATATATATATATATATATATATATATATATATATAGTTTGCTTATTTATACAAGAATTATCAGCTACATATGTACACACATGTTTCTGTAGTACCTCTATTTAGAGGGCATTACTTCATAAGGCCGGGGAAAAGTCAATTCTATGTTTTAGAGCTGGCTTTTTTTTGGCCTGATGAATTGGTGCCCTCTGAATAGAGGCGCTACAGAAACATATATGAACATACAATGTGTGTATAAATAAGCATACTAATATATATACACATACTAATATATTTATACACACATACAATGTGTGTATAAATAAGCATACTAATATATATATATATATATATATATATATATACATATATGAAGAAAGGGAGGAAGAGAGAGAGATGAAAACTTACATTATAAACATTATAGTATCAATAACTAAAATTACCATAGACAAGGCAATATCATAAATGGAAATTAGATTTTTTTTTTCAATGATTCTTTTTTAGATTTTTTCCTGTTGCCTTTTTGAGATTTTCCTTTTTAGATTTATGTAATTATTTACAAATCACAAGATTTTCCTATGAAGTGGATCAGCTAGAATGATTCTTCCAGTAGACAATAAATTCAAGCATTAAGGATTAAAACACAAATTCATAAAATAGCAGTTTTTAACTGTAAATATAATTGGCTTTTGTTCTCCCATCATCCCACTTTGTTGTGGATCTCTTATTAACTATTGTAAATGTGTTGCTTTATATTGATCCCCTTTCTTTATGGCTCTTCTCCATCTATGATCTTCATGTTTCATGATTACTCAGTACTTAGTGAATGAATTCCCATCACTTGAGCGACGAGAATCTTCTCTTATGTAAATTCTGACTAAATGCATTAGTTGAATTAATCTCTCAACTGAAATAGACTCAATCTATGTTTACCAGAAAAATGAACAATTGATTGATTCTACACATTTTTCGCATGAATGTTCTTGTTTTGTAATTGCACTTCTACAGTCTTCCACTTGATGATGATTAGGGCCGACATTCAATCATTAGAAACACAGGAGCTAACCTATTTCATTATTTATTTGCCAAAAATGACCCCACTTTTTTATAAATACCATTGTTTTGTTAAAAGACTAAGCATTATTTTTCTGCAGAAGCACAGCATCATTTAGATGATAAGAATCCAATTTCTCTTTGTTGGTATATTTTTAAAAATTATGGAAATCGATCCAGACACGGCATAAAGACACTTGATGTAAGGAGCTAATAATATAAAAAGATGATTGCTGTAAAGACAGGAGATGCCTATCGACCTAAGCCTAAAAATCCAAGGCTATAGGTAGGAGGAAAAGAATCAGCAGAATGAGAGCTTCACAAGTTTGCAGATTTTGGAAAGATGCTATTAGAAGAGGAAGCCGAATAAAAATAAGGTATCAAAACAGCGAGACTGCTAGGTCAGTAAGTTAAACGAGCTGAAACAAAGGAAGCAGGGAACAGATCAGACAATTCTGAAGAACACATGCCGTAATAGTATTTATAGACATTATAGTATTCCTTGTGTTTGGAGTGAGAACAGGTCTCTTCAGATATGCAACATCACCACCTCTTTTAATAATCATTGCAAATCATTTTGTGTTATTGTAACAGGCGCTTACCATTGATTTTTTGCATCGGTCTTTTCTAGAAGCTCCCAGCACTTTTCACATACTTTTCCAGTGGAGGTTTACTTAGTGCTCTCCCTCCATTGTCTTTGTATCTTCATTGACTTTTCACAACCATTTTGCGTGGTACAAGCTGAAGTTAGCACCACTACACATCTAGGATTTTAAGGAGATCAGTTTATGAGATTTTTAGCAGTTTCTGATTCTTTGTGCTTTTGTGATATTCTTTCTATAGATTTTGTACTATTTATAGTTCAACTTAACACATGTTACACTATTTGCCTGCATTGTTTGGTCACAATATTTCCTTTGATACCTCGCCTTTTTCCAAGGTTTTGAGACTATTCGTAATGCTCCTACAATTAATATTATAGTGATTTTCTTCATCTTCCATATTCCTTTCCGTTTCCTGGAAAATTCCGGGCATTTTCTTTGGGTTTTTTTCTGCCTTTTTGATCTTCAACCTGTAATCTCCTGGGTCAGAAATCTATTATTTAGAAAGTTTTTCCTTTTTGTTGATTATTATCATGTTCATTCTCCTGACTTGGATGTGCTTGTTTGCACAGAGGAAATTTTTATTACTGTCGCTGGTTTATGCCTGTACTATTTGTCTCCATGTTCAAAGTGCGTGCATTTGCATAGTTATCAGTGGGTTTCCTTTCTTGCATTGGCGTGTCTGTGTTTGTATTATTTTGAACTAGTTTGCTGCATTCATTTATTATTTATTATGAGATTTCACCTTGTGCACAAAATGTACATTTTCCTGGGTTTCGTCTATTTTATCTTTGATATATTTTGTTTCATTCACGTTTTTCTGTGTAGCTGTCAGAAATAATTCTGTATTTCTATCTAAGTGCACTTTCTGTAGCCATGTTTTATAAATCGTCCATGTAACAGCTTCTCTTCCCATTCTTATTTGCTGGCCTTTTTTTATCAGTTTTGCTTTTCCCTGTATTTTTGTTTTGGGTGGTGCCTCTTGCAGTGATTATTAGACTTTCTGTGTTTCTCTAGTTCTTTGTCCTGTCAGTCAGTATCATTCATTGAGTGCAGTGTATTGTGCATGCTCACTAATTTCATAAGCTTTTACAAGGCTTCAAAATCAAGCAAGCACTAGTTCACTATTTCATAAATGCTAAACTTTTCCTGATCATCCTGACCTGACATTTAGGTATGTCCATTCTACTGCGAATATTTTAATGATCATCTCTGAACTCATATATCATGCACTAAATAAGGCAAAAGTGTAACCGTTGATATATCCAAAGCCTTTGATAAGATCTAGCATGAAGAGCTTATTATAAAAACCAAATTCTATTTTTTTGATGAATACTAAACATAACCAGATCCTTCTTAGACAACATAAAAGTTCAGGTTGTCCTCAGTTGTCGTACATTTAAGCAACATTAATGCAGGTGCGCCCTAGGGATAAACCCCTGAACCTCTATTATTTCTGATATTCATAAATGACCTCCCTAGTAAAATTGTGTCTGAGATGAGTATATTTGCTGATGACACTACACTCTATAATGGATATAAAGAAAAAACGAATGTACACATATCCATGGTATTGGTAGAAACCCTAAAAAATGACCTTTACTCTGTAGTGGAATAATTGGTAACATTTAATGCTACTAAAACTAAACTTCTTTCATTTAACAACTGCAAAAAACTTTCCCAATCAACGATTACTGTGAGAAATAACACTCTATATGAGAGCCCATCTTTCAAACTCCTTGGTCTACATTCACAGGCAACATGAATTGGAACAAATACATTGGGGACATTACCAAGGAAGATAGGCTCTCTCTACCATGCTAGAAAAATACTCGCACCAACTCTTTACAAAGCCACAATTCGACCCATGCATGGAGTATTTGTGGATTTGTGCATCTACCATTAGTCTGTTACTCTTAGACAGTGTTTAATAGGTCCTGCACTGTGTGCTAAGCTCCAACCTCGGTCCTATCATTGCAATGTCGCATCCGTGTGTTTGATTACAAGTACTTTAATGGAATGTTAACTGATGAACTTATAGCATTTGTGTCTCTTCATTGCACATACCTCCCGACTTATCTGAAAGCAGCAAAGTCCCACCTTTCACTGTTAAGGTACTTAGATGCTGGAAAGCCTTCTATTTTTATAGTTTCTTTGCTTAAACTTTGGAATTCCCTCCTTGTTTCCTGCTTCCCTAGCTGTACTAATCTGCAGAAGTTTAAATGTAATGTGAACAGACATCTCAACTCTGCAATGTCCCCTGTTAGACATGATTCCAAATAGTAGCGTCTTACGTTGCAAGTGGCAACATGCCTTGTTTGAGTTGAAAAAGAGTAAAAGAAAGAATAGAGATATTCGTGTTTATTCCTTTTATCAGGTTTACACTATATAATTTGGTTTTTAAGAGTTATTTCTGTCATTTTTATGTATATTTTGCAATTTTCTCTTTCATTTCTGTTTATCTAATGGCATTTGCTTCAATAACTCACAGATATTTATAACTATTATGTTCGGCAAGTACCCGCTTCTCCTCTTGGTTGGGTAGTTCTATGTTATCTTGAGTTTTTCCCTTTTCCACATTTTTGCATTCTAAATTCGATTCCAATGTCCATTTTGAATATTCTGATGTTTCTAGTTCTTCAAATCATTCATATATACAAGGTGATTTATTCTACTGTTTTTTTGTTCAACGTATGTTGCTACAATAAACAGCAGTGGTGTTTTTAGGAAAATGGATCACTGTGTTCTCAATCAACCAGTCAATTGTTTCTTCTGCATGATTCATAATTTATCAGATATTTTGTGCATTTTTAAGCATCAATTATCCATGCTTGGGGGATTTGCTCATAAGGTTTATTGTAGGCAATCCATGCCATGACCAAGTTCTGTCTACATTTTTCTACGTCCTTTTGATATGCGTATAACAGATTATGTGTCTTGTCATTTTCTGGCATCCTTTCTGTTTCCTGGTGAAAATAATGTTAATATTCATGACTATGTTCATTCCAATTTAACATGTAATTTTGATGCTAAAATGATACCATAATCGAGCAGTTTAAACACCGTTTAAAATAAACTCATGATAGATTAAGATCAATAGCAATACAAATAAAGCTAGGCTTTATGCCCTGCTAATTTGATACAAATTCTATTATTGTAACTGGACACTGAACTCAGTCGTTGCCTTTAATAATATTTTGGATGAATTATTATAAACATCCTTTTCCAATTTAAAGTGTGTAAAAGCTCATAAATGTTCACAGTTGGATGAATAATCCAACAATTTGACAGAGTTCAAACTTATTTAAAGGTTTATCGAGCAAAAAAAATCATGATGTATGGAATTAACTTTTTTCATTTTCTCTACAGCTTTGGGAAGTTATATGTCATTTTGAAGGTTAAAAGTTATTGATTTCATTTATGACAAAATTACACAAGTGACCATATACGGTAATTACATATTCAAAATAACTGTTAATGTCAGACATTTCATTCATATATTTAATTTATTTATGCGTCTGTACTGCTATGAAATTGAAATAGAAACATTTTTATATCACATTCTTGATTGTATTTCGAAGCAGATAAAATGAGTTTTCCCTATTTCATTGACGAGCATAACTTTCTATCCAAAAGGTGCATATGTGAATCTGCTTCAGTACTGACTGAGACAAATCCTTTATAAAGTATTATTCATAGGACACTCGTACTCTTGCGGTACATATTTTTCGATCTTTCTATTGCTTCGTAGCTACTGTACATATTCCACCTAAATGCAGAATGCTCTCTTTATCTAGACATTGAAGAAGGAGACTTTATTTTACATTTTCGATTGAGAAATTTACCTACATGTTCGTTGACAGTTGTTTCCATTATTCTTATTTTTTTAATCTTTATTTATTTATAATGCATTCAATATTTAGTTTTTGAACCATAAGATTTACATAAAAACAAACAAATATATCCTAGTTCATGCTGTATATATTCAGCTACTTATTTAAATTTCTTTTATTTTCTTATAGAGGCTTACAAAGATCTAGATGGAATCGTACACTTTATTCCATTTTAAAGAGATAAATTTCTCATTTTCTGAATAGCAAAATAACATTTTTTAAAATTACTCAACAGTGTTTGAATAGATTTGTCAAACATTAACGTTCATTATTTGCATTTTCTCTTTTTTACATTCTAATGAAAACTTTCCACATAATAATGTAAATTTATACTGGACTATTTATTTTACAATTTCTCTGTGAATGAATTAAAACACTGTAGCAGACGACAGACTTTTATGTATTTTGAATAAAACATTGCAAATGATTTTCTTCACCAACTTTTGCGATTCTTCTATTAGTTACCTCTTATACCGAACAGCAGCAGTTGGGCTGATTTCCATAAATTCTTTTAACCGATTAAAAAAAAACTTTTATCATCTAACATAGGGTTATTGTTAGGATACAAAGGAACCCAGATATTTTGTATTATTTCGAATTCATCACAATCGTCAAATGTAATGAAATTCCATACACCCAGGCATTACCACATTCTTTTCTAGGGGGGGGCGCAGATGCATTATCTGTCATCTGGAGCATTATTCTTTGTGAGAAAGTGATGACGAGACTGTCCAGGACATTTTCGAGTGAAATCAATATTTTTTATTCAGTTAGGTGTTTGCAGTAGATATTCTGCTTTGAAATTAAATAACTCTGAAAAGGATTAAATTGTGTTAGAGCAGACAAATCAAACTAAAGTACTCGTATATAAAGAGAAAAAAAATTTTCACGTTTTTATAATATTTTTTCTAAAAACATGTTACTAAAAATTGAAATACCAAATAATTGTTTTTAAATTATTCACACGTTATTTAAAATGATAAAGTTATTCTCACTCTATATATAATTATTACAGTGAAATAAGAAATTATGAAGATCTTTATTACCATGGCCAAATCTGCAAGATGATAATATGATAGAATTGTCTTTAAATAAAGATATACTTAAACAAAAAATCTCTTTTCATTATTTTCATCCAGAATCTCATACAAACGAAGGTTAGTGATTATATTGGGAGAATTCTGATAACTGATATTGTTGTGAAGTCATTAAAAATGTGCAACAGAATATTAGTTAAGATTCTGATTAAACATAGTTTGGGTATCAGCAAAGTTATTCAGATATTACATTATCTGTTAATAGATCTGATCAGATCCAATACACAGTTTTAGACAAAAGAGCCAACTATATTTGCTGCCAAATATATAAATGATAAGAATATGTCTCAAGATAGATATCCCTTGGGAAATATTTAGCTTTATTGATTCATTTTCCCCCGTTTTTCGTCATCATTTTCAGATTGTTCGCTGAACGTCCAATCAAGTTAAGCGTAATTGCTTTACTGTATGTTGTAATTTGCTTTATGTATCTTCCTTGATTTCTAATGGGAACTTTCCAAAAACACACTAAAGCTGCAAATTTGCAATTTTGTTAATAGATAGTGGAGATCAGCTGACGTGGATGTAGATGCCACCTAACTTGATATTGTTGGCCATATTCTGTGATTTTGGCGAAATGTTGAATGCTGGTGGTGGTTGCAAGTGTTCTATCACTGTTGTGGTACATAGTGAAGGTTCAAGAAGTTGCTGCCAATCTTTATATCTAGGCAAATTTCGTTCAAGGTTCGGGCAAAGATTTTTCAGCCTATTTTCACATTGCCAGCTTACATAGCATTAAGACAAGAGCCTCAAACATATCTTCAATGGCTTTGGCAGCGTGTGCCATTATCAGGTTAATGTGAACTGCATTCTACAAAAAAGGATGCCATCAATCTTTTGGAAAAACTTAGTTATGATGGGATTATGGATAACTTATGCACTTAGTATCTCAGGCTTAGTCATATACAGCATGCCATCTCTTGCACTCACTCTATAATGTGTTTACATATCTTGCATCTTATGGGCCATGGTAAACCGAGAAGGACATGGTTCGAGTGTTTAAGAGATGATATAACTGTAACCGGAATACTAAATATCAACTCGATTAATAAGAAAAAAAAATCATGGATGAAAATGTGAATATTCTGCTTAGAATTATATACATTTATATTTGTCTACTGCTTTTGTGTTCATTTTTTAAATTGCTTCTTTCTGCATATCTGATTATTTTAAAGAGAAATGAATTAGATTAAACCAAGTGAAGCATGCATGGTTCCCCGCGAATCCACAGTGAACAAAGCATAAAAAATGACTGTTCAACATTTGCCCCCCCCCTCCCACCTTTTAGCCCCCAAATTTCCTAAGAAACGTCAAACCCTGGTGAAAATGAACAAACGGTGCAGTTTTAGGCCTTAACATATGTAAATGCAAAACAAATGACTAACTCCATCATTTGCTCTCCCCTCATTTAGCCCCAAAAGTCCTCAAGGCCTTCATATATTTAAATTTGAGTTCAGCACCATGCAAAACTGCTAAATAGACATACACAGAAAAGTTTGGACAAATATGGTAAAATATTCCCAAAATAGAGTGTTTTTATTAGCCTTTTTTTATATCAAAGTGTCAATTTTAGCCATTTTAACCCGAAAGGTACCCTAGGGGGACAACCGGAGTTTTCCCAGAAAATCCGTTCTGTTATTTTTTTACTCATATCATGTTTAATGTTTGTGCAAAATTAAAAAAGTTCCAAGGGGTAGTTATTGAGAAAAGTACGGACAAACAAATGGAAGATTGTACAAACGTGAATTTACAGGCCCCCCCTCTTTTTGTCGAGGACCAATAAAATATATTAGATATTTTCTTTTATGTGATAGTGTACTAAAAAAAAACAATTTCTTTTTAATCAATAGATTATATGGTTAAATGAATAATGAAAAGGCTACGCATCAAGGTTTATCTTTACTTTTAGCTTAGTTTTATATGTAAACTGCATTAAAATGAACATACATTTTTTAAGCAACTTGTAAATACTAATTTGATCAATTTAATTGCAAAATCGTTTGATAATGGCATTTTATTCACGATATAGTTTAATAAAATAATATAAGAACTGACAATAAAGTGTTCTGTTTATTGTCAGTTCTTATATTATTTATGAAATCATCATTCAACAAAATAAACTTGGTACTTATTAATAGAATCCATATTTTTTATCAGTATAATTGTTATAATTGTTGATTCTACCTTTTGCGAGCATTTCTTATTTTAATCAATAATTTTATTTAAAATTTTAAAAACATTTTACAAATTATTACATTAAATGTTCCATAAAGTTTATCCTAAAATTCATTTTTGCTATTTTTTCTCAATTAATCTTAGTTTATTCTTAAAATGATTTGCATTAGAACTATTATAAGGGTTTTTTTCAAAGGATATTGATTTATTTGAAGGAAAATCTCGTTACATGATAGATTATTTTTTTAAATTTTATCTGGACAATGCTTCAATAAAACTTTCACACGCAAACACACACACACACACATTAGCAGGGAGACTCGACGTTTCCCGGGTTTTAATAATGATCAACAAATATTTCACACTCCTATATTTTATTGTCATTGAAATTTGTGACATCGCACAGGAAGAAGCTTCACATGCCTCCATCCAGTAACTTAGTCCAAAATTTATGTTATTCTACATTGCACTCTAGAGAACCTACTGTTTCTTTTATAAAATTATTTTATATAAACTTCTTTCCAGTTAACAGTTAAAATAACGGTTTTGATTATCGATTATCGGTAATTATCGGGAGTATTCTGAGGCAAAACCTAACTTAGATCACCCCCAGATTATACACTAAAGTTCTGTAAATTTTATAGAAAATCTGTTCAGTCGTTTCAGAGTCTATAAGCAGCGAACTCTCACACACAGACAAAGTTGCATTTATATAATTGTAAATATATATATAACAGAGAGAGGGGGGAATAGACAGGTAAATAGATAGATCATACCATTTTCCCATTGCATAACTGATACCGAAATTCAATTCAAAATTTACTTATTGAAATATTAAAATATAACATGTTTTGTCTACCTTATGTCTTTACGTATTGTTTAAATTATTATAGATATTAGTGTTAATGTTTATGTTAACAATTTGTCAAAATAAGGATTATACTGTTTCATAATTGACAATAATGAAACACATTTCAATGATTCCTATCGAGTAATATATATTCATCAGAATTATGAGAGAAAATATATATTTTGTTCAATAATATTTTCACTTGCTACATCGTCAAATAATATGACCAACTAAATATTACTGATTCATATATGTTGATAGTAAAGGTTATTATTGGGTATTATTTGCTGTATTTTTCGAGATACATCTTATGATATTCTTCTCTTTGTTGTAAATAGATTCACAATATTTCCAGTTCTACAAATATAGGTATTTCATTATTCCCTACTAGCAGTACCCGTTAACTAGTGTTGCTTGGTGGAAGCATGTCCCTCTCCTCATAAAAACATAAACTACGGTTGTTGGTGGTGGCCAATTTCCAACGTCCTAATGGGTTTTGGAATAGACACTTCTAACCTCCTCATGTTAAGAACGTTGTATGAAATAGACACGACCAATCTCGCTATGGTAAGAACAGCTTTCGAAATAGACACCCCATTTTATGAGGCGGGGGGACTGACCAAGTATTTGCTCCAAGTTCAATTTTGATATATGTTGTCAGCATACCCACTCGCAAAGACTATAAACCAAAATAAATTGAGAATGGGTGACAGTGTCAGAGAGAAATACACTTTTTTATTGCACATGCATAGAACAGTGAATTACAGTGCGTAATGGATGTCATTATATCTTGAAAACTACTTGTCTTCACCAAATTAAAATTAGATTGTCTTATTCAGCATCGTCTAAAACCTATAGAAGTCGTCAGTTCAAAGGAAATAGTATAGTTGGTGGTAAAGTAAAAAAAAGTTAATGTCTGAAAAGGAGCCCTGAAAAGAGAACTAAACAAAAAACAACTATTGTAAAAAAAACAAAAACAAAGCAATATCAAACAAATAAGTATATCCATAGGCAATGTAATAAAAGAGAAATTTGTACTTTAGCGGCATAAATTATTTGACAGACAAAGGAAATAAAAAAAACTTGGCATTAATGTAGTCATATACAAACTGAATGAAAAGTAATGAAAATGATGATTTATTTGGATGCAATTAAAGCTTAAAGTGTGAAAATGTGTTTTATATAAAAATAAATAGTTTTTATGATTTCGAAAGTGAAAAATAATTTTTTTCTTTTTCTTTTTTTTTGCCTAATCACCCCAATATATGTTCTGTGCCATTTTGATGTCAAGGGCTACTACAACTCTCTATTAATATATGATTCGGCGGACGTTTATGAAGATGTACCCCATCCTGTAAATTCCACAATGTACATTTTTTTTCCTTTATTCACGTTAATCTCATCGATAAAAAACTTAATTTGAAGATAAGAAAAAAAGTAAAATGGTGAAAAAAAAACTTCTTTTTACTTTTATCGTCAGGGATCAGTTTTCAATTATAATGTTCTACAGAATTGAACACATACTTTGTGACCATCACCGAGAAAAATATTGTCACAATATTTTTCTCGGTGATGGTTACAAAGTACGTGGTCAATTTAGTAGAACGTTAATGAGTAAATTATGTTAATCCAAATAATGCGTATAGGCATATGTAACTTTTAGCTAAATGTAATGGTTAATTTTTGTGAACATCAGTCTGTATAATAAAGGAAAAGCGACGGTAGTAAAGTATAAATGATTTTAAAAGACATCAGTTCATTTTAGCATTTGTTAATTTGGAACGCGGAAACCGGATATGATCTAAAGAAAGCTGCAAGCTTCTTTTTTCAATGTAAAAATGTGTAAATAATATTTATCCTGATAATGCGTAATGGCATGTGTAACTTTTAAGTAAATGTTATGATGAATTTTTTAAACATCAGTGTGTAAAATAAAGTGAAAGCGACGATAGTAAAGTATAAATGATTTAAAAGGGATCAGTATATTTTAGCATCGATTAATTTGGGATACAGAAACCGCATATGACGGTAGTAAAGTATAAATAATGTAAAACCGTGCGTGGCGATTGATCGGCCATATTGAATAATGGTTGCAGTGTTCATTTTTTGTATGTTTGTGTACAATTCGGAATAATAGAATTTCATGGTCGCAGTGAATGAGAATAGGCAGAATGTTATTGAGGAAAAATCATTGTTTTCGAATAGTGAAGTGCAATGGTAGTTGTATGTATCTGAGTATTTAATCCAGTTAATAAGAGTGTCAGGTCAATATAGTTATAATGATTATATATTAACCTGGTCCTTACTGGAAGAGTAAGAGGACTTTTCAGATAGAGGGGAAAATACAAACTACTTTGTCTATAGATCTTGGCAATCTTGATGATGTCGCTCGTAGGAATTAAGATAAAATTTTATTATAATGAATAAGTAACGGCGTTCAAAAGTTACATAAGATGGTGGGTAAAAGTTTAGACATAATAAATTTGTATGTCGCATCTGTTATTGCAAACCTGCCGTAATTTGATCCAGAGGGGAATTTCTGCAATCAAATTATTATACATAGGAGATAACATTATAATGATGTTATTTATAAAAAGGCATTAGATAGGGTTTGCCACAAAGGTTTGCAAGCATATTAGCTATTGGATGTCTGGAAACGTAATCTAAACAACTGAATGCATTTTTTTCTGGTAGATCTTTAAAAGTAATTGTCGACATGCAAATATTGGAAGAACATAGCATCAATGACGATCCTAAGAATACATTCGAGGTCCAATCTTTTTCTAGCCTTCATAAACGATCTTCCTAATCATTTTCTGAGAACAACTGTTTATTGTCACACTTCAAAGATTATCGAAAATTTCTGACTCTCTCCCTCTCTTCAAACATGTGATGCAATGGGGGCAAAAGTAACTTGTTACCTTTTATGCTTCTAAAATCAAGCTTCTCTCTTTAACCATCAATGCTTGGATCCTCACTTTTTGCCAGTCAAAATGGATGGTTATCTTCTTGAAGAAGCCCTAGTTTTTGATAAGCTTAAGACGTCCACCTCAGTCCTAAAATGGAAGCTTTCTATAAAATCAGTTACTATGTTTGCTGGAGAAATGGTTGGATCATTCTACTACTCCAGAAGGTACCTTATCCTTGACGCAATTCACTATCTGCATAAGAATCAGATACACCCGAAGACAGCATGCTGCTTTCATAACTGGTGAGTTATCCTTGACAGAATATAGAATCAACTTTGCAATTTGGTGGAGAGCGATCTCTTATCGTCCCTACACACATAAAAAATGTTGCTGGCCTCTCTTTACTGGATCGTTATAGAAATGGTGTTCAGCTGTCAAAAACCTTTAAAGATTGTCTCTTTTATATTTTTTACGCTTTGTTATAAGCAAAAATGGATGTTCCCACTTATTTTATCAAATATAATTTCTAACTATGACATCATCAAATTGATTCTGCTAGCATCATTATCATCATCTTCGTGGTCGTCATCGTCGTCCAATTACTTTCAACCTATTGTCAAGGGCTATGACTTCTTTTTTGTCGTTAATTGGTTCCTGATTTAGTAACACATGAGAAAATTAAAGGTGAAATTTCTCAGGCTATTTTGACAGTTTACATTCAATTAAACTTAACTTGTCACACATTTAAGTTAGAGGAATAGACATTTTTTCACTGGTTTAAATAAAATTCACCAACTTTACAGTTTTCCCGCCTCGAAATGAATCTAATGGAAACAAATTTACAGATTTTGCATAGACCGTTTTATTGTTACACCCAGACATTTTCATTGAGTTTTAATAGTTTTCCATAGCATTTATGTTTATAAATTGCATTTAATTTTTGTTTATAAATTTATAGTTTATGTATGACATTTTATTCATGTTTATAACTGGAAATTACTTTATGTTTATAAATGATATTTTATTGATGTTTTTTTTTTTAATTACATTTTCACCCCAAACAAGGCACATTGCCACTGTGGTGTAGGGGGCTACTATCAGGAGCAGCAGCTTCTGGGGCACTATGTTGGGATTTGGGCAGCAAGATGTTGGTTCACGTTACACTTGAACTTCTGCATGTCAGTACAGTTGGGGAAGTAGGGACCTGGAATGGAATTCCAGAGTCTAGCGGTTCTGGGGAAGAAACTACTGGAGTAGAAAGATCTTCTGCATCTAGGGATCTCTACTGTGTGGGGGTGGGATTTAGCTGCCTGTCGGGTTTGTCAAGGGTGTCTACGTCGTGGGGGCACAAGTGTCTGCAGTTCGTCAGAGCATTCACCATTAAAATACTTGTAGAACAGGCAGAGGGATGCAATGTTTCGTCGATGGGACAGAGGCTGAAGCTTAGATGCCAGTTCAGGGCCTATCAAATTGGAGATTCTCTTTTGAACCTTATCTAGGAGCGAGAGACTAGCAGCAGATGCACCAGCCCAAATGTGACAGCAATACTCCATACATGTTTAAAGATGACATTTTATTAATGCTTATAAATTACATTTTATTTCTGTTTATAAATTACATTTTATTCATGTTTATGAATATAAAGAAAAATGCTATGTAATGATTAACTATGTTTTTTTACTATTAAAATTCAATGAAAATTTCTTGAATATGTGATGACTCATTCTTAATTGAAAATGTTTTGGTCAAAATCTTTAGATGTCAATCTTAGCTAAATTTTACTGATTTGCGGAGCCCCATGCATTTTCTTAAATCAAATCATTCCCCACAAAATTGACAATAGGGAAATTTTTTAAGGTGATCAGGCTATAGAAATGAAGCTGTTATTTTTCTTTCTTAAAGTTTCTGACAGCTTTTCTCTATATAAAATGTATAAAGAAAAGGTAGTATACCACCATTGACAATTGCCGATATTTTGATAGTAACCATCATCGGTACAGGAATGTTATTCATAAAATGATTACAAATTGGGTTCTAAAATTTGCTTTCAACAATTTATACAAATTATAATACATTCTAATTCTAATAGCAAATTCTAATTGTTAAATAATTGTAAAAATTATTAGGTTGGTGCAAAAACAATATCGTTTCTCATGTATGTTAATTTTATATATGATTTCTGAATTAATTCATTAATATATATATAGGCATGTTATATATCATTTTGAAGCGCGGTTTTCGCTCTATCGAATCGTGTTATTTGTTACTGTTCTCAATCTCTTCATTCATCTTTTTGCTTGCTTTTAGACAGCATGGATAAACTTCAAATCCACACGATTTCCTTGTTTCAGTTCAAACTAAGCCGAAAAGCTGCTGAGACAGCTCATGACATCAACGATGCATTTGGCCCAGGAACCACTAACGAACGTGTGGCACAATGGTGGTTCAAGAAATTTCACAATGGTGACGGGAATCTCAAAGATGAAGATGGTCGCGTCTGGCCGACTGCAGTTGATTAATGAACATTTCAAAGCCTTATTTGAAGCTGATCCTCGTAAAACCACGCATAAAGTTACTGTTGAACTTGAGGTCGACCACTCAATAGTCGTTCGCCATTTAAAGCAAATAAGAAAGTAAAAAAAGCTGGGTAAATAGGTACCGCATGAATTGGACAATAATAAAAAAAAAAAAATCGTCTACGCTCCTTCTGCGCAACAAAAACGATGTGATGAAAAATGGATCCTCTATGACAAGCGGCGATGTTCGACACAGTGGTTGGATGCCAGAGATATTTCACAGCACTTTCCGAAGCCGGAATTGCACCAACAAAAGGTTATGGTGACTGCTTCGTGGTTTGCAGCCAATCTCATCCATCACAGCTTCTTGGATCCAGGTGAAACGACGACTGTGGAAAAGTACTGCCAACAAATTGATGAAATGCACCAGAAGCTCCAACATATGTGCCCGAGATTGGTCAATATGAAGGGGCCAATTGTCCGCCATGATAACGCTCGCCCGCATGTTGCACAACTGATCCCGCAGAAGCTGAACGAATTTGGCTACAAGACTCTGCCTCATCCGCTATATTCACCAGACCTCTTGCTCATCGATTATCACTTTTTCAAGCATCTGAACAACTTCCTGCACGAAAAATCCTTCAAAAGCTGAGATGATAACAAATCGGCTTTCAATGACTTCATCGCTTCCAGAACTCTGGATTTCTACACTGATGGCATAAATAAACTTGTTTTTATCGTTAGCAAAAATGTGTCGATAGTTTTATTTTGATTAATAAAGTGTATTATGAAAGGGGTTATGATCTTTTGAAGTTGAACGTCAGAAAATAACATTATTTTTTGCAAAAACCTAATAATTTTAAAATAATAAACATACATACTTTAATAATCATAACATAAAAATCTGCTTAAATTATTTCAAAGGAGCTGACGTGTTTAAGACATTTGTCACTTGTTTTCTGGTCAATAGCATGTCGTCATCAACTGGTGTTGAAAGATTGTTGATTGTTTGTTTGTTTGTTTTTTGTGGGAATTAATCCCTATTTCATTTAAATTCGTTTGTGTTAAAAGCAAACGATGTCAAAAGTGTGTTCATATTCCTTTCACGGCTAAATGTTAACTTATTTTCAAAGTATTGAAAGCAGAAAAAGGGTCTAATTCGAAATTCTTAACAATCAGTGTTTGATTTCTTCTCCTTTGCCACCGCCGCCACCACCGCCACCGTCGTAATTCTCTTTGCGTCTTCTTCACAACTGAGAACAACTTCATGTGCAGGAGATAATCCTCGAACAAAAAGAAGAACTTTATTTTATATTGCTGCCTCGAACCACAATAGCGTCTGAATTTGCATTTGTCTTTCTTTTTTTTTCGTATCAGACGGGTTTTGGGCTCGAATGCTGGCACTTCTCCACAGAGAGCAGATGCCAACCATTGGCACTTATTGCTGTGGTTCTCCACACCTTTATAACAGGTGGGAAAATGAAAAAAAAAATACAATAATAGCAAAAATAAATCACTTATCACACCAGTTTAATCCCTCCACTGACACATATTTCCAAAGGAGAATGTGCTGATAGGAGTCGATCCTTGAATTTTCATTATTACTGGTATTCATAAACGATCTCCCTGATAAAATTGTCTTTGAGGTGGGTATATCTGTTGATAATACCACACTGTATAACAGACAAGGGAAAACGAATGTAAATATATTTAAGACAATGGCTGAATCCTTAGAAAATGACCTCCGTTCTGTGGTTGAGTACTAACGTAAATGAATGGGACCATTTAATGCTGCCTTTAACAATTACAAAATACCTTTTCAACCACTGTTTGGCTCAATTTAGAAGGATATCTTTTTACTAACTGAAGGACAGAAAAGACGAAGTGTAGTATAAAAACAGAGACTACGCTTTAGATTTGTATTTAGATATGCTAGCTGAAAGCTCTTCGTTCAAACTCCTTGGCTTAGTATTTACGGGCAACATGAGTTGGTACGAATACATTGAAGACATTGCCAAGGTTGCTGCAAAGAAAGTGAGCTCTGTCCTACTGTCCTAGAATATTAATCACACCTTACAGTATCCTACATATTCTACAAAGCCACCATTCGCATCGAGCATTGTTGCTATATCTGACCTGGTGCATCTATCACTAGTTTCTCACTCCTAGACAAAAAACGTATTTGCCAACCTAATAGGTTATGCACTATCAACCCAACTCTAACCCCTGCCCCATCGCTGCAATCTTGCATCTCTGTGCTTGTTTTACAAGTATTTTATTAGAATGTGCTCTGAGTTTATCAGAGCACTTGTGCCTCATTTGCATAAATCCTTTGACTAACCCGACAAGCAGCAAAATCCCACTGCTTCACTGTAGAAATTCCTAAAAAGCCTTCAACTCGAATAGTTTCGTCTTTCGAACTGCATGACTTTGGAATACCCTCCTGGTTGCCTACTTCCATGACTATACCGACATGCAGAAGTTCAAGTGTAATGTGAACCGACATTTCACTGCTCAACTCCTCACATAGTCCCTGTACATATGGTCCCAAATCGTAGTCTCTTGCGTCCAAATGACAATGTGCCTTGTTTAGGGTGAATAAAAGTAAAAGAAAAGTTTGGGAGATGAGTTGTCGCTTGATCTTTGCTACATTCTATCAACCTATATTCTATCAACCTATATTCTATCAAACTATACTCTATCAATTTATATTCTATCAATCTATATTCTATCACTCTATATTCTACGGGGATAGAAACTAAATTGTATGCATTAAAGTGAAAAGACCGGTAAATGATAATAATTATAAAAATAATAAGAACAACAACAAGAAGAAAAAATAAAGATGAAGAAGATAAAAAAGGAAAAAGATTTCTTTGAATATGAGCATCTCTAGAACAGCATCCAAATTTAAGTCCTAAGAAAAGTTTTGGCAGTGAAAGATAAATTGAATTGTCCTCTCCTTCCCCCTTCTCAATTTTGTTTTCTATAAAGATCAAGAAAATCATAACTTTAACTTGGTTGCTGATGTAGAATTATCTCCCTTGTTGGCTTTTTCTTAGTTTCAAGGAGCATTTCTTTGATCAGAATATTTGGTTCTTCCCTTGGGATATTTCTCTTGACATAACTCTCTTGCCTGGCTGACAATTCTATACACTAGAAATATAATCAATGCTTACACCCATGGCAATTGGCATCAGTGAACTGATATTTCTTGGCACAAATCACAAATTTAAGTGAATCAAGCTTCATTTGTTGACCAATGTAGGGAAAGAGAAAGTTTTTTAAAGTTTAGGCAACATCAAAAAGCTACTTTCTATTTTGCTTTAAATAGTAACACTTTCTTGGCCTTCTTGCCGTAGAAGTAATATTTGTAAGCATTCGTTAAAACTTATACAATTAAAAAATTCGTAAAAATGTTATAAATTTATTTATGGAAATGTTTAAAGTTACATTGCTTTTATAAATGTTTAAAATAAATGGATTATAGCTATTTTTTCTCCTTACATTCGGTCTTTAGCTGACAACTTTTTCACGAATTGTGGAAATTATAGATGTATTTTGAGTTTTATTTGGAACCTCATAAACATAATTTATGCTCTAAATCTAATTTAATTTAAATGGAAAAAAATTAAAAAATATGCAAAGTAAATATTTTTAAGAAGTACTTTTTACATTTCGGGCGTTTAATAATGTTTTATTAAGTAATGTTTGGTCTATAAGGAAGTATAATTCAAAAGATTTATTTTTACTAATTGTAATAATTTAACAATAATGAATAGCTTTCCTTAGCTTGCACAGAATTTTTACTTGAATGAATTTATGATAAATGAATTTAGGTTTATGAAAGGACAGAAAAAGATTTTTATCTTGATATTAACAATGATATGAATCTGTCATATATATATATATATATATATATATATATATATATATATATATATATATATATATATATATATATGAGTTACCACTTATCAAAGCCTGGAGGCTACTCGGGGATAAGTACTGTACAGTAGTCAATTGGTATAATATTGTAGTAATCGATAGTAGTGGAAATTTGGTAAATTGGATTACTTAAGACGACTGTTTATAAAGAATTTATTTACATTGGACTGGAAAACTACCAAATTGTAGTCAGCTGGAAAACAGACAAACGGAAGAGAGTTCCACAGGCGTCCAATTCTAAGAAAGAAGCGAACGAACACCCCATAATTTTATTATACCATATTTCTTCAAACTGAAACATAATTATCAAAGTATACTTACGCAGATAGATATGAAAAGTCTTTATTAAAGTTTGTGCCTATTTCTATTCTATGGAGGCCAGGCGCAAACGCAGACCCCACAATTTTATTATACCATCCCTATTTAAGTTAAAACATACTTATCAAATTATTATTGTGTGCATCTATATCAAAAACACTTGTAAACGTTTTTTTTTTTTTTAAATTTTTTATTTCCATACTTTGGGGGTCAGGCGCGAACGCAGACCCCACAATTTTAATGAACCACCGTTCTGCCAGATCAAACATACCCATTCCTGTGTCTCGATACATCTTCTATCATTATATGTAATCAGTTTTTTTAAAATAGTCAACCATATAGGAGCCTATTCGTGACCACACACACACACACACACACACACACACAGCTTTATATTATATATATATATATATATATATATATATATATATATATATGTCTCTCTCTCATATATATATATATATATATATATATATATATATATATATATATGAGAGAGAGAGATACACACAGAGACAGAGACAGGGGTGGGAGATAGGGAGATAGATAAATTTATCATTTTTATTTAAGGTTCACTTTAAAAACTCTATATTTTAGAAGTGAAAACTCAGCTAAATTATTTTGCTTTAATCATTGATATATAGATATTCTTGTTTTATTATGTTAGGTATATGATTGAAACACGTTCATTCATAATTACATTATTTTCTTACAAGTATAATACTTGCAAAACATCTTGTATGTTTACAATAAATAAATGCGGACCAGTCATTATGAAGTTTTCGTGTCTTTGATTGCATTTTTAAGCATGCACTCAAAGTAATATCGTGATATTTTCCGATACTGATTGAAGCATTAATTAATTATTCATTCTAAATAATATTGATATATATTTTAATTGCTATTCATCATGATTATATAAAGTATATGTATCCAGCAGGTAAGACTAGGTCATAAATGCATAATTAGATTTGAGTTCCTAACTCATTGTATTTAATTAATAAATCTGTTGACATAATGTAAGTTTGAGTCATTTTAAATGCATTTTATATTGAGTTATCAAGTGATGTTCTTGTGAGTTGAAATTACCACAAATAATACTGACAGAAATAGCACTAAAATGAATAACATCTAAGAAAAGCTTCTTCATATTTAAAAGACTGCAAACATATTTTTGTTTCATTACGTTGTCTGCAGCTATTCAATGCATAACTAAGTTCCGTACAACAATAGCTTATTTTTAATAACATCCAGGGTACATTACTAGGGTTAAATATATGTTTAAATACATAATAACTGCAAGAAAAATAAAAAAGTGCATTTTGTAATTTAGTTTTTATGGTTATTTTATTTATTTAGTTTTTATGGTAAATTATTGGCGCATTTAATTGAGGTTATATAAGGAACAAGATAAAACTTTTAAGTGTGTGTATTTGTAAATGATGCATGTTCAAGTTTACTGATTGATAAAAATGTTTTCTGCAACGATATTAACAAGTATATAAAAATATATAATAGCTATTTTAGTTGCCTTTGAGATAAATGTTGTGAAGTATACGATTTGGCCATAATGTGTAAATTTAACTACAATTAGATTACAATTACAGAACGGTCCTTGTAAATTGTCCACCCTCTCCATTCTTGTATGCAAGAAAACTTAACTTTACTGCCCATCCTCATTCCCAATCACAGTAATATGATCCGAAAATGTGTCTACTTGACTATGTTATCAATTTACTAAATTTAAACATTTTTCATATCACAGAAGACATATTGATGAAGTTATTTATATGATATCACTTTTATCCAGGAAATGTTGCTTCCAAATTCTTCTTCATTCATCTCTATATTCTTGTTTGGATACAACAACATATGTAAAAGTTTATGAATATATTGATGATCAATGGATAGATAACTTCTATTAAAAGTATATTTATACATACTATCTTTATTTAGAAATAAGGTTGTTGTTTTTTTTACATAAAATCAATATGTATCTTTATTTAGAAATAAGCTTTTTTTTACATAAAATCCATATGTATCATTATTTGAAATAAGCTTTTTTATATGAAATCCACTATGTATCATTATTTAGAAATAAGCTTTTTTTACATAAAATCCATATGTATCATTATTCAGAAATAAGCTTTTTTACATGAAATCCACCATGTATCTTTATTTAGAAATAAGCTTTTTCTTTACATAAATTCATATGTATCATTATTTAGAAATAAGCTTTTTTTACAAAAATTCATATGTATCATTATTTAGAAATAAGCATTTTTTACGTAAAATCCACTGTGTATCTTTATTTAGAAATAAGCTTTTTCTTTACATAAATTCATATGTATCATTATTTAGAAATAAGTTTTTCTTTACATAAATTCATATGTATCATTATTTAGAAATATGTTTTTTTTTACATAAAATCCACCATGTATCTTTATTTAGAAATAAGCTTTTTTACGTAAAATCCACTATGCATCCTTATTTAGAAATAAGCTTTTTTTTTTTACATAAATCCATATGTATCTTTATTTAGAAATAAGCTTTTTTTACATAAAATCCATTATGTATCATTATTTAGAAATAAGCTTCTTTTTTTTTACATAAAATCCACTATGTGTCATTATTTAGAAATAAGCTTTTTTTTACATAAAATCCACTATGGCTTTTTATAGATAAGGACATTCTTTTTCTGTTGACGTCACAGTAGTTGGCATTGGTAAACAAAATGTTGAACGAATCTAGAAATTCTTTGGTATTTAAAGAAGAATATGAATGTTTGGTTTTTGTCGTTTTCAATGAAATCTGATGATGATTCCAAAGTAGAACTATAAAAATCTATTATTTCGACTAAAATTCAAGATGGATGCCCAAAACTGTCTTTGGAGAAAATCTCAAATACATAAAGGTTTGTTTTCCAAAAATTTTAAATATTGCTTTTGCACAATAAAAAGTTGTTATTAATGTGTACTGAATTTGTCCAAGTGTATATGTTATACTTTTCCCTAATAACTAATTTAAAGTGTAGTATCTGTTTTAATACTACACTTCATCTTTTTCTGTTATCAGTCAGTGAAGAGAAATCTTTCTAGATTGAGACAACTTTAATTTTTTCCCTAATCCAGAGTAAACCTTTGTTTGGTAATGGAATTTTCTCCACATAAAAGACCACAAGATTATTTATTTGAATACAGGTGCGTTTCCCTAATGAAATATGTAAAGTTAATTTATTCTGTACCACTGTCATAGTATTGTCAGTGGGTGCTTTCCCAGACAGATTTGCCATATATAAACTCACTATCTGCTTGGAAGAAATGGGAGCATTATTGATTTTTCACATGAAGTGAGCAAAATTATTGGCATACAAGGGCGAATTGCCTGTGTGTGAAGTGATTATATCTACCAGGAATCAGCTTAATAGCTTGCTGAACCTCGAATATGGAAAATGAGTCTTAATGTTATAATTACTTAAAAGTTTGACCTTTATATAATAATTACTTAGAACTTCTACTCCATGGATAACTAGACGATAGCAATTTACCCTGTGAATTAAATAACGGGTTCTGTTCAAAATTTCATACACATTTCTGAACTTGAAAATGCACCTAAAGATAGTTGGAAGTGCTGAAACTTTGCAAGAATAACATCAAAGGTGAAGATAGTGATACTAATAATTCTAATCACTAAAGTATTTAATTTGTTGCTTTCAAGCAAGTAAAATCGATTTTTTTCTCTTTTTTGTGGGGTGGAAGGACTAAGTTACCTTCACTATAATTGTTCATTGTGAATAAGCTCTGTCATCCCTAATATTAAATCTAAAACATTTAAGTTTGTGTTTTGTTGTTATATCAAATCTTAGATGTAACCATGTTTATGTCCTTTGTTTTTTGTTAAGCGTAAGTGGAACCTTGTTATCACCTGAACATAGGGTTAAGGGAGGATTTTCCTTTTGAGAGGAAGAGTTGTTGCCACCCACATTTAAGGTCAGTGGTAGGATTAAGAAAGTTGTTTTAGAAAGGTACAGCCGGATATAGTCAGGATAGAAAGGGTTGATTTTTTAATCCTATCTCCCAAACAACAAACTATATTTATCTCCCTGATTTCAATGTATTAGGGTTGTTACAAAAAGAAAGCTTTCTATTTTTAACTCAAAAAACTGAAGAGCTACGAAGACAAAAGTGGTACCATTAAGATAATTAACTTGTGCTCCGGAGTTTATTTTTCTACAAAGTCACCATCATTCTAAATGGACTTTTACCAGCTATAAACGATAGCTATCGATGGGCTTACAAGCCCGTTCCAAAAGTAAGGCTTCTTATTTTTTTAACTAAAATACCATTAAAAAGAATAACGTTTTGTGCCCTGGAATTTATTTTTCTACATAGTAACCACCATTCTCAGTTCACTTTTTCCAGGAATTCAATGACACATCTCTGTGTCTAACACATGTCCATCACACAGTCAATATCTGCCACAAAAAGATGAAACTGTCAGGTTACAAAGGCATAAGTTCAGTTATCATAACAATGCAATTTGCAACCCCCTTTGATCTATTTGGGCGGAATAAAAAATAGCAGGCATTATTTTTGGTAGATGCGATTTTTTTAATTTGACAAACTTAATGTTTTCCCTTTATGTATTGTATTCAGTATTCAATATTGATAATGCATACCCCAAAATATTATTAGAAAACTCTAATACAAAATAAATATCTTATTAGATTCCTTTTTAGATTTTACTCAAGAAAACTTGGTTTTGATCTTAGTATAATTTTGGTTTTTATTTGTATCTCTGGAGAGACAGTAATAAAGAGTACAAATATAGTATAGATTCATGTAAAATTGGTCAAACTATGAAAAATGAATATATTTTTTATTATGTACATTAAGCAATTCATATTAAGGATTTTTCCAAGTGTATGATCCGTCTTTTTTATGTACACTTCATACTAGACTGGAAATTTTGATGATTCAAGAAGTGATAGCAAAGTTTGAGTATATTTTGCTTTTACAAAATGAACAGGAAATAAATAAAAAAAAACTCTGAAAATCAAGACATGTTTATGCTCTGCTTGTTTCCTATAAGCTACATTACACACTGGCCCAATAGGATCAATGATAGTTTTTACTCTGCACATCTTTGTCTATTCAGCATGAAAGAGCTCCTACTTGAACAAACAAAGAAGAACTCATAAAACAGTAAAAGCCGATACTAAAAAACGGAATATGTTACAAATGGAGACAATCTACAAAGAACGAAACTCAACCAATCTATACAGATTTTTATAAATATTAGGAGAACACATATTTTGAAAAATAAATGACTTTCTGCTTGAGATAATATTAAATGTTGTTATATCTTCACCCAAGAAATTGATTTAAGCCTCTAAAACGCAGATATCAATAACCGTCTTGAAATATTAAATGTGAGGTTCATTTTTTAAATTCTCATTTTTTCGTAAAAGAAGAAGAATGTTTCATGAAGTAGAAAGTGTTGCATATCTTGAACTCAGTATCATTTAAAGGATTCGAACCAATGAATCTCTGAGCTGAAATTATATTCGTTCTTGTTATATCTAAAGCTGAAATTATATTCGTTCTTGTTATATCTAAAGCTGAAATTATATTCGTTCTTGTTATATCTAAAGCTGAAATTATATTCGTTCTTGTTATATCTAAAGCTGAAATTATATTCGTTCTTGTTATATCTAAAGCTGAAATTATATTCGTTCTTGTTATATCTAAAGCTGAAATTATATTCGTTCTTGTTATATCTAAAGCTGAAATTATATTCGTTCTTGTTATATCTAAAGCTGAAATTATATTCGTTCTTGTTATATCTAAAGCTGAAATTATATTCGTTCTTGTTATATCTAAAGCTGAAATTATATTCGTTCTTGTTATATCTAAAGCTGAAATTATATTCGTTCTTGTTATATCTAAAGCTGAAATTATATTCGTTCTTGTTATATCTAAAGCTGAAATTATATTCGTTCTTGTTATATCTAAAGCTGAAATTATATTCGTTCTTGTTATATCTAAAGCTGAAATTATATTCGTTCTTGTTATATCTAAAGCTGAAATTATATTCGTTCTTGTTATATCTAAAGCTGAAATTATATTCGTTCTTGTTATATCTAAAGCTGAAATTATATTCGTTCTTGTTATATCTAAAGCTGAAATTATATTCGTTCTTGTTATATCTAAAGCTGAAATTATATTCGTTCTTGTTATATCTAAAGCTGAAATTATATTCGTTCTTGTTATATCTAAAGCTGAAATTATATTCGTTCTTGTTATATCTAAAGCTGAAATTATATTCGTTCTTGTTATATCTAAAGCTGAAATTATATTCGTTCTTGTTATATCTAAAGCTGAAATTATATTCGTTCTTGTTATATCTAAAGCTGAAATTATATTCGTTCTTGTTATATCTAAAGCTGAAATTATATTCGTTCTTGTTATATCTAAAGCTGAAATTATATTCGTTCTTGTTATATCTAAAGCTGAAATTATATTCGTTCTTGTTATATCTAAAGCTGAAATTATATTCGTTCTTGTTATATCTAAAGCTGAAATTATATTCGTTCTTGTTATATCTAAAGCTGAAATTATATTCGTTCTTGTTATATCTAAAGCTGAAATTATATTCGTTCTTGTTATATCTAAAGCTGAAATTATATTCGTTCTTGTTATATCTAAAGCTGAAATTATATTCGTTCTTGTTATATCTAAAGCTGAAATTATATTCGTTCTTGTACTATCTAAAGAAGATGGTGATATTTTGATATTCATCATTTCACAAAAATTCTCTTAGATTTTTATATATCATTTTAAATATAAAATATGCCAAGAAACTATTGAATATATATAAACATTAAGATTCATCTATCTCTCTCTCTCTCTCTCCCTCTCTCTCTCTCTCTCTCTCTCTCTCTCTCTCTCTCTATATATATATATATATATATATATATATATATATATACTTCTACAAATTTGTTTTTTGCCTGTGTATTGATATTCATATTAAAAACCCTTTTTTCTATCAGTATTTATTTGCTTTCCCACAAAAGCAAAATGTGACACGAGGTTGTTTTTAATGTGGAATTAAACCAGCTCCCAGAAAAAAAAGGCAAAACGAGCACTCTGGTTGAGACCAAAAATAATAATTGTCTCGGTATAGCAGGTTTCTCCTCCATTGATTGAGGACAAATTAACTTAAGTGTAACATAAGAACAGATACTACACTTTGAGATATTAAATCCTTTATTCAGGCTAAAATTATAATGCAAGTTCAAACCGAGCAAAAAACAAAGGGGGAAAATGGGTGTCGTTGGTCATCCTTGTCACTCCAGAACTAAACAAAAGTTTCTCTTAGCTAGTATCTTCTCCCACCACCCTTTCGTACTGGGGGACGTCCTACTTATAGCCCAATTGTTTAAAACATTTTTTATTTACGTGTAAAAACAAAAAAGATAATAATGGTACAATAGTTCATTTGTGTTGACGGTGGGGGAAGAAAAAATAACAGTGGTTAGTAGGACCTTTCCAACCCCGTCTAGTTGAGAGATCCGTTCTGCTCTGGTTTGTAAAGAAACCTGAGCTCCTGCAGGACAGTCTCTAAGTGGGGATGCCCTCTAGATGGGACGAAATGGAGAAAAAAAATTCTTGGGTGAGGGGGGGGTTAGTGATTGATTTCTTTCTCTCCAAGATGGGTGAAATTTAGAGTGAGGGGTGAAAAGAAAAATTGCAGATAGGAGAGGTAGGGGATCTTAGAGGCTTCCTAGATGGGGAGGGATGGAGCTTCACTCGGCTAACTAAGAGGCTAAAAATTGATTACACTTGACGAGACTGCATATTCCACACCTAGGTGGGGGACACGTATTCAAATGTGGCTCCTTTTTGTACACACAGACTTGTTACATGTATCCATCTTCTGTCAAATACCGCGCGATGCAGCCTTCTTCTATCATATCTGATCTTCACCCGTAGTTGGTGTTTAAAGAAAGCGATCAGAGCTTGATCAGAAAAAGGCAACCCCCACCCCCGGTCATCTTGCAGATGCAACATCCAAATCACCATTCTTGCCACGGTAAGGATTGTAATGTAGACTATTTGTCTTTCCCTGTCCCACGGCGGCTTCACATTGTCAACGACATTGGATGCGGTAATCGAGCGAGGATGCTCAGGATCGATGTGAGCCATCACCTCGCTAACATATGACCAGTACCGGCGGAGTTCGCGGCAATCGAAGAAAACATGATACACTTTGATCCCAGCCCGAATGCTAAGAACAATAGAAAAAAAGGCTTGCTTTTTTTTCTATTTATTTAAAAAGAAAATACAACTTTCTTATATATGAGTCGTGGAACTGAATTCATCTGCAAAAGATCTAGCTAATTTGAATATTCTTTTAAACATTCATTTTAATTAATTCCTTATTATTTTTTTCGATTTTCATATGGGATGATCATCTTTAGTTAACTATTATGTGTAATTATATTCACTCAGATATTCTAAATGATATATACTTGTGTAATATTTGCATAAAAAGGTTATTGTAAACACAAACCTCTTTCTATATTTATGTATGCATATATATATTTGTTTAAAAAATGTTGCCTACCAAACTCCTCTCTGTTTTTGGTCTACAGATATGAAACTCATTTGTATAGGATATTCGAACCTATGCAGAACTTTATATTTGGGGTTTAGCTGGGGAAAATCGGTGCAAAAGTGTAAAAATTAAAAAAATGAAATTTGCCAGGTGAAAGTTGAACAACGGCATTACGAATATGCATGTGTAAAATAATAACTATTAGTTCATGTTTTAATTTAAGTAAATCGTAAGCTAAAAGTTTTGGTTTCGATTCTCGGTGGTGGTGCACGAGTCATTTTTTTTTTACTTAAATTATTACTATATATTGGGTCCAATATAATCTACAATATGATAAAATGATTGCAGAAATTCGTCTCTGAATTAAATTACAGTAGGTTTGCAATAATAGATACCACATACAAATTTATTATATCTAAACTATTACCCACAATCTTATGTAACATTTGAACGGTGTTACATACATATTTATTCATTAAAATCCTACCTTACTTGCCACAAGCGACATCATCACGATCGCCAAGAAGTAGTTCGTATTTTCCCTTCTAAATCAAACATTCTCCTACAGCTCTCAGTCAACACCGGGTAATTATTTAAATATTATAACTACATTGACCTGACACCCTTATTAACTGGACGAAACACTCGTACATATACAACTACCTTTACACTTCACTATTCGAAAATAAGGATTTCTCACCATTATCATTCCGGTTATTCTCATTGGCTGAGACAATAACATTCTATTATTCCAGAATACACACCTTCGTACAAAAACCGAACATATCAAACCTTCTTCAATATGGCCGCTAAATCTACACAGATCATTACTTTTATGCATATAAACCAAATAAAAAAAATTCTCATATTCATAACTTTATGTAGTTATACCCTCACATTTTACTACACACACATTATCAGCACGCATGGTTTTAAATTAACCTTAGCTTCACCTACAAAATTTCTTTTATACTGACGACTTCTAAAGGTTTTAGACGATGCTGAATAAGACAATCTCTTTTCATTTTAGTCGAAACAAGTAGTTTTCGAGGTATAATAACATGCATTATGCACTGTAATTCACGGTTCTATACATGTGCGATAAACAAGTCTACCTCTCTCCACATGACACTGTCCCCCCCCATTTCTTTTTTGGTTTATAGTCTTTGCGGGTGTGTATGCTGAAAACATATATCAATAATTAAACTGTAACTTCGTTGTTTCATGTTGTCTTACAGTTTGTTTCTTCTCTCTGTACACAGTTCCTTGGACTAAAGAATCCTTTTCTCCAATGTTCTTTTATTGGTATAACGTACATACATACATACATACATATATGTGTGTGTTTTTGTGTGCGTTTTGATAAAATATTATTTTGTAATTATATTTCGCCCTTTGTGTATGCCAATCCTTTTATTTAGAAGCTGAATGTTTGTTAAATATAACAACATTGTATGTATATTATATTGTCACGCATTCTCTCTAAGCAAAAAATGCATATTTTTATGAGAAGTATATGCAGGAAAGATTCGATACTGACATAGTAATAATTCATTGTTTCTGCTTAAGAAACAAGACTGTAAAAATGTATTGAAGCTATTATATACTGAAAAAATGTTTGATAAGAAAAATAAATATTTGGAAGTTAAGATTCTTTAAATTAAAATTTATAACATTTATTATTCAAGCAAGGGATAGAAAATAAAGATAATTATTTCCTTAATCCTAAGAGTTTCAAAGAATGGCTCTCATCCTCAAAAGAAAAACAGTTAGAAAAATAATTTTCATATAGACTAGCTATAATAATTCTTCAAAGTATGAGAGAAGTAATAATCTAAAGATAATGTAGATATATATATATATATATATATATATATATATATATATATATATATAGATCATTAAAGGATATTCAACTTGAGTTATATGTGTGATGATGTAAATTAGACAGTAACAATATCCAGACAACGGAGTCGGCTGGATATTGAATGATATGCGTAATCCAATGGATATTGATTGATATGCGTAATCCGATGGTATTATTAGTAAATTCAATGGCAGTATGCCTATCCATAGGTTTGAGAAATCCAGATCGTATAGAGTATTGTGTAGTATTTCGTTCCTAAAGTTCTCTAGTTAGTATACTAAGTTATCATTTGGAGTCAATTATGTGGTTGGTTTCTTATTGTAGCGTTGCTTTACGCTTCCAATTGCAAGCATGCCAGATTATTTTAGTTAATCGATTTCAGTTTAATTATTATATATAGTTTACTCACCTTTATCCAATTGGTGGTAAATATGCATTTCTGTTCGTTTTGTTTAGTATTAATAATTTATCACGGTCTTTAAAACTAATAATCTCATGTTTCTCCACTAAACATAGATAACAGGGTGAAATTAATGTACTATATGTTTAATCCTTCCTAAGTATTTTCCATTCGACTAAAGTACACTACTGAAAATTAATCGAAGTGAACAAAACACCTTTAGTCGAATGGAAAATACTTAGGAAGACTAAGACATCTAGTTCATTAACTTCACTCTGATACGTAATTTACCATCAATTGGATAAAGGTGAGTACACTTTGTATACTTAATAATTAAACACCTGAAAACGATTAACTAAAATAATCTATATGTCTCTCACGCTTGTAATTGTAAGTTTAATATATACATAACAGAAGTATTATCATAAACCAGCGCTACATTAGGAAACCAACCACATAATTGACCTCAAACTATAACTAAGTATACTAACTAAAGAACTCTAGTAACGGAATATTTTACAAATAGCGATAAATATATGCTAATTTGTACCTGTCTGAATGTGTATGGTTTAAGGAACCTATCCTTAAAACGAAGCATATAACCCTACGAAATATATGCATATTCTAGTATTGGAAACAACCCAAATGAAAGAATGATAACCATTGAAATTAAGTTTATATATAGATATAAAAACCTTTGCCACGATAATTACCTCAAACACTGCAGTAGAAGGGAAAATATAACTAGAGTATTCCACCTTTATTTGAATTATATGAATAAGCCCATACATCTGTTCAACTAACCGTTAGGTTGACCATATAGACATATATCCTATAAATAAACAAACAAATAAATAAATAAATATAGAATTTGAAAATAAGAAACAAATGAATGGATAAAAAAGCGATGAATAGAATAAAAAAATGTATAAATAAATAAATAAAATTTT